>NC_000087.7:39032066-39332066 GCF_000001635.26 Mus musculus
TGACATGATGCAAAATTAACTGAAAATGAACAGTATACTTCCTATAAACAGTCTCTCTTCCTATTGATGCCAGATAAGGCCATCCTTTGCTACATGTGCACCTGGAGCCATGGGTCCCTCCATGTGTTTTATTTGGTTGGAACTTTAGATCCTGGGAGCTCTGAGGAGTCTGGTTAGTTGATATTGTTGTTTTTCCTATGATATTGCAAACCTCTTCAGCTCCTTCAGTCCTTCCCCTAACTTCTACATTGGGGTCCCAAAGCTCATTCTGATGGTTGACTGCAAGCATCCACATCTGTATCAGTAAGGATTTGGCAAAGCCTCTCAGGAAACATCTATATCAGGCTCCTCTCAGCAAGCATTTGTTGGCATCAGCAATAGTGCCTGGGCTTGGTGGCTACATATGGGATATATCCCCATGTGGGGCAGTCTCTGGATGGCTTTTCCTTCAGACTCTGCTCTACTCTTTGTCCCTGTATTTCCTTTCAACATGAACAATTCTGGGTCAAAATTTTTGAAAATGGTAGGGGACCCATCTTTCAACCAGACCCAATTCCTAACCTCTGGATATGGTTTCTACAGGTACTCTCTCCCCTTTGTTGGGGATTTCACCTAATGTCATCCCCGTAGGGTCCTGTGATTCTCTTGTTTCCTGGAATCTGGAACTTTCTTTTGGCTTCCCCCAGTTCCCTATCCCCAGTTTCAAACTGTACTACAGAGAAGAAGCGATAAAGACTGCATGGTATTGTCATAAATAGATAGGTTGATCAATAAATTGATGTGAAGACACAGAAGTGAATCCGTACCTATGAACACTTGATTTTAACAAGACGCCAAAATTCTACAGTGGAATAGATGAAACATTTTCAACAAATGATGCTGGTAGTAATGGATATCTGCTTGTGGAATACCACAAGTAGATCCATATCTATTACCCTGCACAAAAGTCAAGTCCAAATGGATCAATGATCTGATCAAGAAACACTGATATACTAAATCTGATAAAAGAGGAAGTGGAGAATAACCTTGAAATCTTTGGCACAGAAGATGACTTCCTAAACAGAACTCTAGTAGTTCAGCCACTAAGATCAACAATTGATAAATGAAACCTCATTAAACTGAAAATATTTTGTAAGGCATGTGGCACTGCCAATAGAACATTATGTTAGCTTACAGAATGGCTTAACTAATCCTATATCTGACAGTATGCTGATATCCAAAATATATAAAGAACTCAACAAATTAAACATCAACAAAGCAAATAATACATTAAAAATGGGGAACAGTGCTAAGCAAAGAATTCTTGATAGAGGAATCTAATGGCTGAGAAGCACTTAAAGAAATGTTCATTATCCTTAGTCATAAGGTAAATGCAAAATGATATGATCCTGAGATTTTATCTTACAAACATCAGAATGGCTAATATCTAAGACTTAAATGACAGCACATTCTGCCTCAGGGACAAAGACAGAAAACACATCAGATTAAAAGGCTAGAAAACAATTTTCCAAGCAAATGGTCTGAAGAAAAAAGCTGGAGTAGCCATTCTAATATCAAACAAAATCGAATTCCAAAACAAAGTTATCAAAAAAGTCCAGGAAGGACAGCACATTATTTTGAGGTTGTGGAAGTAATGGAAGACTCCTTCATTGCTGGTACGAATGTAAACTTCTACAACAACTTTGGAAATATATTTGGTGGAGTCTCAGAAAATTGGGAGTAATTGTATCAAAAAAACAAAACAAACAAAAAAAAACAAAACAAAAAACAAAACAAAACCAAAAAAAAAACAAACAAAAAAACAAAAAAACAAAAAAACAAACAAACAAAAAATACAGCTATAACACTCTTAGGTATATACCAAAAGGAAACTCCATCCTACCACAATAAGAGTACTTACTCAATTATGTCCATAGAGACATTATTCATAATAGCCAGAAATTGGAAACAACCTAGATATCCCTCAATCAAAAAAAGAATAAAGAAAATGTGATACACTTAAACAGTGGAATACTTCACAGCTATTAAAAACAAAGACAATTTGAAATTTGTACAAAAAAAATAGATGGCACAAGAAAATATCACCATGAGTGAGGTAACCTAGACCCACATAGGAAAACATTGTACATATTCACATATAAGTTTGTACTGATTATAAAGGATAACCATGTTGTAATCCATAGATGTCAAAAATAATATCTCACTGAGATTGGAATATAGACTAGGCATTTTCATTGGACATGGGACTAGCACTGGACAAGAGTTGGTGTTTGGACGCAAACCAGAAGGATCATGTTGGGGAAAGAATTGAGGTAGGGAGTAATGGAAGAGACAACTGGATTGGGGGAATTCATCTCTGGAATGAGCTAGAAACCTACAGAAATAGAAATTCCTCAGAATCTAAGACAGTGAATTGAGGGTAACAAAAACTAACCCTATTTGCAATGGGTAATATGAAGCCTGAAATGTCCATCTCCTGTAACCAGGAAAGATTTTCAATGGAGGGAATGGGACACCAGTCCTACTATAAAAACTTCATCCTCCAATTTCTCCTGCCTACAAGATGTGCAGGGGTAAAGTTAAAACAAATATTGAGGGAATGGCCAACCAATGACTGGACCAGCTTGAGACATATGCCAAGAAATAGAGCACATCCTTGATATTGTTAACAATGTTCTGCTATACTGGCAAATAGGAGTCTAGCATAACTGTCATGAGAAAGAATTCAACTAGCAATCGATGGAGGCATATGCAAGAACCACAGCCAAAATTTCATTTGACTTTAAGGGATCTGTGAAAAAGGAAGAAGGTTTACTGGAGTCAAGGAGGTCAAGGAAACCACAAGAAAATTCACAGAATCAACTTACCTGAGTTCTTGGGGCCACACAGACACTGAGACAACAAGGTAGCATTCATGAGAATGACCTTGGCCCTTGGCACATATGTAAAATTTATGTAGATTGGGATTCATGTGGAACCCTTAACAATGTGAGAACAGTCTCTCCCTGTCTCTGTTGCCTGCCTTTGAGACATTTTCAGCTGATTGAGCTGCCTCTTCTAGCTTTACTAGGAGAGGATGTTCCTAGTGTGTAATTTGATATGACAAGGCAGTTTTATATCCATGGTAGGTCTCACCTTTTCTGAAGAGAAAGAGAGGAGGAATGCATTGGGGAAGGTGAGCTCCTGGGAAGGACTTCAAGAAGAGGAGGGAGGGGAAGCTATATTTGAGATGTATTTTCTTATTACAGTTTCCCCTAACAGTTATTCCTTAAGGTTACTTCCCACTTCTCCTGTAATCCAGATTCCTACTGTCTGTCACTTTTAAGGAAACAAATAGTTATCTAAAGAATACTAATGAAATAAACCAAACTAACTGAATAGGACAAAACAACCAAAGAAAATAAACAAATGCACACACACACACACACACACACACACACACACAAAACAAAACAAACAAACAAACAAACAAAAAATATATATTTATACAGAAACACACATTCACATACTCTATCTAATCAAAACCCCAAACCAGAAAACATAATATACACAAAGAACCTGTATGATAGGAAACAAACAAACAAAATACCCAAAGTTAACTTTCTTAGACAAAGAGGCTCTAAAGATGCTGTCTTAGTTAGGGTTTTACTGCAGTGAACAGGCACTATGACCAAGGCAAGCTTTATAAATGACAACACTTAATTGGACCTAGCTTACAGGTTCAGATGTTCAGTCCATTATCATCAAGGTGGGACATGGCAGCATCCAAGCAGGCATAGAGTTGGCACAGCTGAGAGTTCTACATCTTCATCTGTAAGGCTGCTAGTGGAAGACTGACTTCCTCACAGCTAAGATGAAGGTATTAAGCCCACACCTATAGTGACACACCTACTCCAAGACCACATCTCCTAATAGTGCCATTCCCTGTGCCAAGCATATACAATCACAGATATCATTAAGTGGAATCCATACTCAACAATGCTTGAATGGCCAAGAACCTGAAACTAGAAATGCCAGGGATCTAGAGAAAGACCAAATACTACTATTCTACTAAAGGAGTATAGCAGTTAAATGACTCCTGTTGACATTTTGCTATACTCACAGATCTGTATCTTGCTCATTCATCATCACAGAAGTATCCTCATGCAGCAGATGGAAACAAATACAGAGACTTGCAGCCAGATAATATGCAAAGCCTGAGGGACCTTCTAACATTCAGTCCTACAAGGGAGGTCACCATCAAATCTCTACCTCAGTGTTCAGAAAACACTGTAATAAAAGACAGAAACAGTGTAAGATCATAAAAACTATCTTGATTGAAACTACTAGAATTTAGTCCTAGCTACACACTTTTATTAAAAAACTAACATCAATGAAATTTATATTGTAGAGTTGTTTCTACAACAGAACAAACGATCTACATTTGGGGTTGGTCTTCCTATCTCACATAATCAGACCAGGAAAAAAAAATTCCTCACATGTGCCCCAAATTCCCAGAGTTTTAATGAATTCCTAATATTATCAGGGTTACAACCAAGACTAGCCATCATAAGTGTACCTCTTGTCAATAAGACATACAATCATATCTCCTTGTATTATGTTAATTTCCCAAGGAAAGCAATAGTTATGCCTAGCATAGTATCCAATATCCAATATACAACTGCAAATAAAGTATAAGAATTTCCAGGACATAATCATGCTTAACATGAGATAAAATTCCATATACAACTACAATCATATTTTATCTTTTAGAATAGATTACAATTTCTTAATTGTAACACCATATAAAATCAAAGTCAAAGCATTGTTTACTTTCAAAGTACACTGACATGAATATACATTCTCATCCAAAATAAGAGGAAAAGAAACATAAACAGTTAATACTGGAACAAATCAAGATCAAATCCAGCCAGACAAACCCCAAATCCTAAATTTATGTACATTGTGGCTTAAAAAGATCTTCCTATCTAGTTTCATGACTACAATATATTTCTCTGTCTTGGGCTGGTTCCATTCTTTGTTTGTAGCTTTCTTTGAGAGATATCCCACAGCTGTGGACCTTCTTACATTCTGAGTGCTATATCACAATATAGGCTTCCCTTTCATACCTTCACAAAAAGCCTCTCTAGGCATCTATTCAGGGAATTCGCTGCAACCTGGATGCCCTCATTGGCTTTCCATAACCACATAGGAAAACTCCATGGTTCTTTTACTTCTGTATCCTTCATTAATCTGAGGAAAGCACTCCATGGTGGATTTTGCCAAGTTCTTTTGCCTGCTTAAGATAGAACCTGCCTGCTTCCTTGAATATTTTTTCATAAATTTGATATGTTGTTTTTCTGCTATAAACAGACAAATCCTTAGGACAGTTCTTTGCACAAGTTGCAGGATTAGCTTGGTGGATTCTCACCTCGAGGAAACAATTCCCTTTATTACATTACTCCTTATATCTTTCAACACTAGCTATGGCTCCCACCAAAAACTTTCTGGTGCTCTTTTTTTCTCCAAACTTAAATTCTAGCTCATCCCTTGAAGAATGAGTACAATCTGGAAAACAAAAGTCAAGAAGCATTAGCGATGTGGGAATAAAGTACAGGTCTACTGCTGGTGGGTGTTTAAGTTGGTACATCCAGGATAAAATCAGTGTGGAATTTGCTTAAAATATCTAAAAATAGAACTAACTGGTGACTCACCTATATCACACTTGAGTGTAGAAAAGATAGCATGGTTATCTAGTGATACTTGATCAGTCATTTTTGTTGCTTTTGTTTTCAAATTATCTAGGAGATGCAATCAGTTGTAACTAAATTTGCTAGAGAGTATATGGAACTTGAAAATACTATATAGTAAATGCGTTAAGTCAGGCCTATAAAGAGAAATGCTACGTGTCTGTAATCACATTTGGTCTAGCTTCAACTTTTAGATTTTATGTTTAACTTGGAGTATCTGTGGAGATAAGGAACCCCAAAGTGGCACAAGGCATGGAAGAAAGGATGAAGCCTTTATGGAAGGAGGGAATGACAGAACACATGCAACATAATAGGAGGAGGAAACATTAGAGATTACAAGTTTAGGTAAGCATGAGGATAGGATTATGTCTGTTATTCCCTTACGGAATGCCACAATTGAGGAAGTTTATTTAAAATATTACATTTAAGTGGCATTACTCTTGGTTACAGTCCAAAACTTTATACTACAACACTTTCTGAATAAACCACATAATCGAGTAATAGAACATGAATAAATAAAGTTATAACCAATCTTGAAATTTAATTCTTAGGGCTTGCTGTTATATAGTGGCAGAAAGTTTTGTTTATGCTACTAGCAGGAAAAGTAATCAAGCAGATTACACATCTGTGATCCCTGACAACAAGATTAGTGACTCATTTGAAATATACTGTGTACATATATATCATCTAGGTTTAAAGTAATATATTCCTGTTGTCTATTTTTCTGTGTTTACTTCTAGATCATAGAAACTATTTTACTGTTACCTAGAACTGATTTTAGAACGAGGAGAGAATACTTTGTCTTAATAATTTCATGCCTACCTAAACATAAATACACAATATTGTTTAAAAAATAATAATTATGAATATTTTCTATCTGCATTGGATAGTGCCATAATAAGTACGTATTTTAAACTACTGATTAATAATATGAAACAAAAAAATGTTAAATTTTAGGATAGATAATTATAATACTTCATAAAGTTGTCAACAAGTTACACAGGGAAGGAGAAATAGAATACATCAGTTTCTCCATCTATGGTTATTGAGATTTTGGCCAGGTATAGTAGCCTGGGCTGGCGTTTGAGTTCTCTTAGTGTCTGTATAACATCTGTTCAGGCTCTTCTGGCTTTCCTAGTCTCTGGTGAAAAGTCTGGAGTAATTCTGATAGGCTTGCCTTTGTATGTTACTTGACCCTTCTCCCTTATTGCTTATAATGTTCTTTTTTTTAGTGAATGTGTTGTTCTGATTCTTATGTGTTGGGAGGAATTTCTTTTCTGGTCCAGTCTATTTGGAGTTCTGTAGGCTTCCTTTATGTTCATGGGCATCTCTTTCTTTAGGTTTGAAAAGTTTTCTTCTATAATTATTTTGAAGATATTTGCCGCCGCTTTAAGTTGAAAATCTTCATTCTCATCAACTCCTATTATCTGTAGGTTTGGTCTTCTCATTGTGTCCTGTATTTCCTGGATGTTTTGAGTTAGGATCCTTTTGCATTTTGCATTTTCTTTGATTGTTGTGCTGATGTTCTCTATGGAATCTTCTACACCTGACATTCTCTCTTCCATCTCTTGTATTCTGTTGCTGATGCTTGCATCTATGGTTCCAGATATCTTTCCTATGGTTTATATCTCCAGCGTTGCCTCACTTTGGGTTTTCTTTATTGTGTCTACTTCCCTTTTTAGGTCTAGTATGGTTTTGTTCATTTCCATCACCTGTTCTGATGTGTTTTCCTGTTTTTCTTTAAGGACTTGTAACTCTTTAGCAGTGTTCTCCTGTATTTCTTTAAGTGAATTATTAAAGTCCTTCTTGATGTCCTCTACCATCTTCATGAGATATGCTTTTAAATCCGGGTCTAGCTTTTCGGTTTTGTTGGGGTGCCCAGGACTAGGTGGGGTGGGAGTGCTATGTTCTGATGATGGTGAGTGGTCTTGATTTCTGTTAGTACAATTCTTACATTTGGCTTTCGTCATCTAGAAATCTCTGGAGCTAGTTGTTATAGTTGTCTCTGGTTAGAGCTTGTTCTTCAGGTGATTCTGTTAGCCTCTATCAGCAGACATGGAAGAATATATCTCTCCTCTGAGTTTCAGTGGTCAGAGCACTCTCTGCAGGCAAGCTCTAATCTCACGGGGAAGGTGCACAGATATATGGCCTTAAGACCTCCCTCCTGGCCGAAGATGAAGGCCCAAAACAGGACCTTTCCTGAAGCTGAGTTCCTTTGGCCTGTCCCAGAAGGTGTTAGCTTCTGTATTCTACACTCTCACATGTCCAGAATACTCTCAGAGGAGTCCTGGAACCAAGATGTCTGCAGCTGATGCTCATGCAATGCACTCCTGCACTGGGCAGACCCCTTTCCTCTGGCTGGGAAAGTGGCCAGATGTCTGGGGCCTGTGCAGAATACTCTCGACTGGGTCCTGGAACCAAGATATCTGCTGCTGATGCTTAGTCAAAGCGCTCCCAAACCGGGCAGACCCCTTTCCTCTGGCCGGGACAGTGGCCAGCTGTCTGGGGCCCGAAAAAGGGGCTGCCTTAGAAGCTCTATGGCTCCAGCCTCTCCCAGAAGCTTTAGGATTCTGTAGTCCGTACTGTCACCTGTGCAGAATACACCTGGCGGGGTTCCAGAACCAAGATGTCTGTTGCCGATGCTCAGGCAAAGCACATCTGCACCGGGCGGACCCCCTTTCCTCTGGCCGAGAAAGTGACCTGATGTATGTGGCCTTTGCAGACCACACTCGGCAGAGACCTGGACCAGTCTGGTGGTTCTTCAGAAAATTGATATAGTACTACCAGAAAAGCAGCAACACCTTTCTTGGGCAAATACTCAGAAGATGTTCCGATGTGTAATAAGGATTCATTCTCTATGATGTTCACACCAGCCTTATTTATTTATTTTGTTAATATTTTTTATTATTACATATTTTCCTCAATTACATTTAGCATGTACATTTAGAAAGTCCCCCACACCCTCCCCCCTAATTCCCTACCCATGCATTCCCATTTTTTTGTCCCTGGCATTTCCCTGTACTGTGGCATATAAAGTTTGCAATTCCAATGGGCCTCTATTTCCAGTGATGGCCGGCTAGGCCATCTTTTGATACATATGCAACTAGAGTCAAAAGCTTCGGGGTACTGGTTAGTTCCTAATGTTATTGGACCTACAGGGTTGCAGATCTCTTTAGCTTCTTGGATACTTTCTCTAGCTCTTTCAATAGCTGTGCTCCATCCAATAGCTGACTGTGAGCATCTACTTATTTATTTGCTAGGCCCCAGCCTTGTCTCACAAGAGACAGCTATATCTGGGTCTTTTCAGCAAAATCTTGCTAGTGTATGCAATGGTGTCATCTTTTGGAGGCTAATTATGGGATGGATGGACATGGCAGTCTCTAGATGGTCGATCCTTTTGTCTCAGCTCCAAACTTTGTCTCTGTAACAGTCTGGCGGTTCCTCAGAAAATTGGACATGGTACTACCGGAGGATCCCACAATACCTCTCCTGGGCATATATCCAGAAGATGTCCCAACCGGTAAGAAGGACACATGCTCCACTATGTTCATAGCAGCGTTATTTATAATAGCCAGAGGCTGGAAAGAACTCAGATGCCCCTCAACATTTGAATGGGTACAAAAAATGTGGTACATGTACACAATGGAGTACTACTCAGCTATTAAAAAATGAATTTATGAAATTCCTAGGCAAATGGATGGACATGGAGGGCATCATCCTGAGTGAGGTAACACAATCACAAAAGAACTCAAATGATATTTACACACTGATAAGTGGATATTAGCCCAGAAACTTAGTATACCCGAGATATAAGATACAATTTGCAAAACACATGTGTATCAGGATTAGGTGTTCTCTGTTGAAATTTTTGGGGTCATAGATACATGCTATCCTATCTTCTGGAAATAGAGACATTTTGACTTCTTCCTTTCCAATTTGTTTTCATCTGTTCTCGTTTTTTTGTATAATTGCTCTGGCTAGGATTTCAAGTACTCTATTGAATAGGCAGGGAGATAGTGGGCAGCCTTTTCCAGACCCAGATTTTAGTGGGATTCCTTCCTGTTTCTGACCATTTAGATTAAAGTTAAGTCCTGGGCTTTCTTTGCTTTTTTTTTTTATGTTTAGGTGTATGCCTTGAATTCCTGATCTTTCCTGGACTTATTATGAATGGGCATTGTATTTATCCAACTATTTGCTCAGCATCTAATCAGATGATCATGTTGTTTTTGTAGTTGAGTTTTGTTGTTTCTTTGTTTTTTTTTCTATAATGTATTTAATTGATGGATCTTTGATATTAAATTCTCCCTGCATCATAAGAAAGAGGCCAACTAGATCATGATGGATTATCCTTTTGATGTATTCTCGGACTCATTTTGAAAGGATTTTTTTTTAGTATTTTTGCACCGATATTCATAATGTAAATTGCTATAAAGAGTCCTTTCTTCATTAGGTCTTTGTCTCGTTTGAGTATAGTTGTAATCTTGCTTCATAGAACATATTAAATAGTGTTCCTTCTCTTTTAAATTTGCATAATAGTTTGAGGAGTATTGGTATTAGGTCTCCATGAATATCTGATAGAATTCTGAACTAAACCCATCAGATCCTGGGCTTATTTTTGGTTGGGAGATTATTAATGATTGCTTCTAGTTCTTTAGGGGTGTTATGACCCACACTACATTCTTGCCAGCAAGAACACCCACAGGACACTCGGATCCTTCTGCAGTAAAGCTTTAATACATCTCGAGAGATAGATGATCAGCTTCAGGACAGGAGACCCAGAGAGCAGAAAACCTCTCCCTTATATAGGCTGTGAAGTATGGTTAGAATTATTGTTGGAGACGTGCATTACCGGGATTGGCTGCCCACCATCAGCCAGATGACGCCATGGGAGAGGCAGGCCTCAGGTAATGGAAAGATACACTGACACCTGTGCACACTCACTACGAGTAATGGTGACAATGGTGTTGTGAGCGCCATCTTGTAATGGTGACCGTGAGGACGGCTTCTCACATCTCACCCTTTTCTTTTATGTTAGAAGCAACAGGCCACCCAGTACTGAGAGTGGAGATAGAGGTCAAATCCCAAGTGTGCAAGCATAGGGTCCTTACACAAAACCTCTTCCCAGGCTCGTCCATCAGAGGCGTCTTGGTCAGCTCCCATGTTGTCTTTCCTGGGGGAATGATACTAGGACACTCAACCTTCTGGAAAGATGACATATCTCCCAGGAAGAAGCTCAAATTAGACCACAAAGTCATTCCAGTGTAGTTCTTAGCCTCACAACTCTCCTGGGCTGTTAAAGCACACCCGCTCCACCCCATGCAGCAAGACTCACCTCAGGGTTTTGTGGAGCTGGATTGCCAGCAACCTTATTGCTTGAACATCATCGATATTCATATATCTGGGGAGACACCATGCTTCAAAGCAACAAGTGCCTGGGCTACTACCATCCTGTCCCTCCTTGTTTGGACTTTAAGTTTGCAGGTCATCCATAGTAGGAGCAGTACTCCACCATACACAGCCACTCCAAACAAACCCACCCCCACCCATTGCTTGAACTAGGAGAATGCTGCAGAAATCCAGGTAGAAAATCCTACCATCAATGACAGGTCAAGACATGTCGAATTGAATTATACGATGGTGATTCTCAGCTCCCGGAGTGTCTGTTCAAATTTTATGGTCCAATTCTGTAACAAATAACGAGACAAAGCCTTTGACAGGTTAGCTGCTCTTGTAAAATTCTCAAATTGTCCTAAGGTGATACAGATGCTAGGCAGCTTATGCTTGCAACCCAGCTGAGCCATTTGCCACAGAATATACACTTACTCTTGGACCAGATCTTTCCTTGGTTTACCAACATGAGGCCTCTCTGTATCTGGGAGTTGGCCATGGCCTGCCTGTTCAGGGCCAATGTCACTCTTGCCGAAAGGTCATTTTATGGTTTGTGTTGTCTGAACCATAGCAGACAAGGCAAAGGCTGAAACAGTGAAAGAGGCAGCTACTGCTGCTGTTGCTACCAAGCCAACTATAATAGCAGAGATTCCAAAATCTCTCTTTTCTCTAAATATGCTTCAATTCTAGAGGCTTCCACAGGAACTGGAACAAATCTAGGCACATGAGTAACCAAAGCAAAGCGATACTTAGTAGCATCCCAACACAGAGTATAGAAACTTTCATTAAGCAGGCAATCTAATTCTAATTGATTATTATTTAAACTTTTATTACTTACCACCCACAGAAAGGTGGTCAA
Source organism: Mus musculus (assembly GCF_000001635.26). Classification (NCBI taxonomy): domain Eukaryota; kingdom Metazoa; phylum Chordata; class Mammalia; order Rodentia; family Muridae; genus Mus; species Mus musculus. Next base: position 39,044,043 of record NC_000087.7, read on the forward strand.
ACACAAACCGGGGTGACAGTATAATTCACCCTTTTAAATGCTTTATATTTAGTATTAGAGGAGGAACAATCGAATGACACCAAACCAGCACTCAAAGGGCCCTACCACTCAAAACCCATTTGGCCCTTTTCACTGTATCCACCTCCAATCGTTGCCATAGGTGAAAGATCGGTACAGTTCTCATTAACCCCACAAAGTAACCATTGAACAAAAGGGTTTGCATCTGCCCGATCAGGATCCATGAAGTTAAAATCATGTCCAGCAAGGATTTCATTAATCTCTACACTTATGTATGGGGAAAAGGAAAAAAAAATCCTTCAACCACCCAAGAGGGTTTTATGGACTGGTACCCAGTCCAAGGAAGCATGGAGTACTCAGAGGATCTTCCTTTACAAAAGGGTGCCATTCTGGGTTGCTGGGGCGGAACTTTCCTGGATTTACGACTAGGCCACCAGTCTTGGATTATCAAGGCATTAGCTATTATTACAGAGTGGGTTCCACAAGCAGCAGCTTTCAGGCAGGCCGCTGATTGGTTATATAAGGATATACACTGGCGTTGGTCTTTCAAGTCAGAGATCATTACAAAGCACAGGTTTCCTTTGAGGGAAAAGTTCTGTTTTCCATCAGAGCCTGAATTTGCCCATCTAATGGTAAAAAGGCAAGTCCCAGCTTCCTATCAGTAGTAAAGAAATGTGGAAACACTTGTGCACTGTGCATGACAGGCATGGGCAGAGGAAAGGTGGACATAATACCCCAACACAATTCCCGCGATATACTAGGAACCATGATCTCCAGTAGAAGGGTCAGTATCCATCGTTCAGTATTCCCTCTTTTGTCCACATCTTCTGAAGGGGAGATCCTTCAGATGAGGCTGAACCCAGAGAGTATTGTCTTCTTCCTGTGGAAAGACACAAATAACTGCCCTGGATCTTATTAAAATAGGTTCCGGGCCTCTCCATTTTCTGGTTAAGACATCTTTCCATTTGATCATTTCTCTAGATCTGTTTGGTTCTGAACAGTGACGATGAGCCGCAGTGTGGCCTTGTTCATCAATATTCAAAAAATTAAGAGTAAAGAGTCCCACGGAGATGGCCACTCTCAGTGTTAAGGGCAGAGCCTCATCGACTCACCCTTTCTGTTTGATAAGGTATGTTTTAAGAGTGTGGTGGGCCTGTCCCACAATGCCTTGTCCCTGTATGGCAAACCAGTTAAATAAATTACATTCATATGGAGACAGAACTTTAGAAATTTTTGAGAGGTGTAGGCCAGTCCATTATCTGTTCTAAGAAATTTGGGTTGTCCTCAAGAACTCCAAGATTCAAGGTAATGTTGAATTACATGTGAGGCTTTTTCTTAGTAGAGGGATCAGTTTTACTGCCTTCTTTTCTCTCTCCCTTTCCTTCTGAATCCCGGGGAGGGCCCTTTTTCTTAGACATGTCTTTCTTTTTTTGAGCTCCCATTCTCTCATTCTGTTAGGTTTCTGACATACTGTCCTGAACCTCTTCTAGTATTCCCTGTCCCTCCACATTGGCTGGTCGGCAGGTTTCATCCTCTAGACAGTTTTTTATCAGCTTCCAAACTGCCTTGGTGCCAATTCATAAGTCTCCCTCTTCATGCTTACGGTCAAGGTCCCTTCCTAGCTTATTCCATAAGGCTACAGTTAGAGACCCCGAATAGGCATACCAGGGAGAAATGCGATCCATCTCCTTAACAAAGATCTGCAGCATATGGGAGGCGACCTGCAGGTCGCGTTGCTTTAGCACTGCCTGTAATGTGGTGATCACTGACTGTGAGGAGCCCATGATAGAGTGAGTGCCTGCAGCTGATCTACACCCGACTTATAGTACTCCTTAAGCAAAGTGAAAGTAAAGAGAGCAATCTGCTCCCTTATCTATGGAAGGCTTAGAAGATACCTCAGTGCTGCCACTTATCTATGTCGGACTGACAACACCTCATTTTTCAGCACCAGCCCCGATGGCCCTCAAATTTCAGCACCAGCTTTGATGGACAGAATAAGAAACAGAATGAGGGCCAGGACTAACAACATTAGAGCTTCTACTGCCCCTTCCTAGGGTGCATCTAGATTAAGACCGAAATTAAAAGGTATAAGAGGTTCATGAAACTTACCTTTTCCCTGCAGTTCTGAATCCACCTCATCTCCAGGGGTTCTCCTCAATGACAGCGATGTTGATTCTGGGTTTCTGGCACCAGATGACCCACGCTACCATCTTGCCAGCAAGAACGCACACAGGACACTCGGATCTTTCTGCAGTAAAGCTTTAATACATTTTGAGAGATAGATGAACAGCTTCAAGACAGGAGACACAGAGAGCAGAAATCCCCTCCCTTATATAGGCTGCGAAGTATGGTTAGAAGTAAGGTGGGGGCTGTGCACCACCGGAATTGGATGACCACCATCAGCCTAAAGACGCCATGGGAGAGGCATGGCTCAGGTAATGGAAAGATACCATGACGCCTGAGTGCACTCACCATGAGCAATGGTGACAATGCTGTTGTCAGCGCCATCTTGTAATGGCGACCTTGAGGCCGGTTCCTCACAGTGGTAGAAGTAATTACAGGGTTTATCTGATCCTGATTTGAATTTAGTACATGATATCTGTCTATATAAGTGTCCATTTTATCCAGATTTTCCAGTTTTGTTGAGTACAGCCTTGTATAATAGGATCTGATGATATTTCAAATTTACTAAATTTCTGTTGTTATTTCTCCCTTTTCATTTCTGGTTTTGCTAAATTGGATACTGTTCTTGTGTTCTGTATTTAGTCTGTCTAATGGTTTATCTATCTTGTTGATTTTCTCAAAGAACAAGCTCCCAGTTTGTTTGATTATTTTTGTATTGTTCCTTTGTTTCCACTTGGATGATTTTAGCACTGAGTTTGATTATTTCCTGACTTCAACTCCTTTTGGGTGAATTTGCTTCCTTTTGTTCTATAGTGTTAAGGTGGGTTGTCAACCTACTCCTATATCCTCTCTCCGGTTTCTTTTTAGAGGCATTCAGAGAGAGCTATGAGTGTCCCTCTTAGGGCTATTTTCATTGTGACCCATAACTTGCAGTATGTTGTTGCTACATTTTCATTAAACTCTAAAAAGTCTATAATTTAGTTCTATATTTCTTCCTTGACTGTTTTGTCATTGACTAGATTGTTGTACACATTCCACGTGTATGTGGGTTTTCAATTATTTATATTATTGTTGAAGATCAGCCTTAGTCTGTGGTGATCTGATAGGAAGCATGAAATTATTTCAATAATTTTATACCTGTTGAGGCATGTTTTGTGACTGAGTGTTTGGTCAATTTGGAGAAGGCATCGTGAGGTGCTGAGAAGAAGGGACATTCATTTATTTTAGGATACATTGTTCTATAGATATCAACTAAATGTATTTGCTTCATAAACTCTGTGAGTTTCACCATGTATCTTCTTAGTTTTAGTTTCCAGGATCTGTCCATTAATGAGGGAGGGGTGTTGAAGTCTTCCAATATTATTGTGTGTGGTACAATGTGTGTTTTGAGCTTTACTAAAGTTTCTTTTATGAATGTGATGTCATTGCATCTGAAGTATAAATGTTTAGATTCGGGAGTCCATATTGGTAAATATTAACTTTAATGAATATGAAGTTTCCCTCCTTGCCTTTTTTAATAACTTTGGGTTGAAAGTCAATTTTATTTGATATTAGAATAGCTGCTCCAGCTTATTTCTTGGGATCATTTGCTTGGAAAGTTTTTTCCAGCCTTTTAGTCTAAGGTAATGTCTGACTTTGTCCTTGGTGGTTGTTTCTGTTATGCTGAATATTGCTTACACATCCATTTTGTTATTCTATGCCTTTTTACTGGTCCACTGATATTAAGAGATACTAAGGAAAAGTCCTTGTTGTTTCTTGTTATTTTTGTTATTAGAGTTGGAATTTTGTTCATGTAGCTATCTTCTTTTAGGTTTCCTTCAAGTTTAATTTCTTGCTTTTTCTCGAGTGTAATTTCCCTCTTTATATTAAAATTGTCCCTTTATTATCGTTTGAAGTGCTGGATGCATTGGTTGATATTGTGTAAATATGGTTTTGTTATAGTATACCTTGTTTTCTCAAGCTATGTTAAAAGAGTTTTGCTTCATATAGTAGTCTTGGCTGACATTTCTGCTTTCTTACATTCTGTATGACATCTGCCCTAGATATCTGGCTTTCATAGTCTCAGTGGAGAAGTTATGTGTTATCCTGATAGCTCTTGCTTTATATAATACTTGACCATTTTTTCCTTACTGCTTTTAATATTCTTTCTTTGATTTGTTCATTTGGTGTTTTGACTATTATATGATGGCAGGATTTTTTTTCTGGTCCAAATTATTTGGCGTTCTGTAGGCTTCTTGTATATTCATGAGCATATCTTTCTTTAAGTTAGGGAAGTTTTTTTCTATAATTTTGGTAAAAATATTCAATGGCCCTATAATTTGGAAACCTTACTTCTCATCTATACCTATACCGGATTTCATGTATGTAATTATGTCATTTCTAATAGCTCTTTCAAAAATTCACATGGGTAGTATTTCCTGAGAAATTCAAATCATTCTTACTTTATTCCCTTTTACTAATATAGCATATTATGTTTCCATTTTCTGTTGTCCATACAGTACAGAGCCCAGCATTTGACAAAGCTGAGAATATATCACCTCAGGTAGAAACAGATGAAGATATGGTGTAATATTTTCATTTTTTCCCATTTTGATAGAGTACTTCATAAGCGGTGTTTGTGATCCCTTAACTGGAGAAGTAGATTCAGAAAAAAGAGCAATTCAGGGTCAGTTGCTCTTATATGTGTAGATCAAGACCAGATTGTGGTCCTTTAGACCTTGTGATCACACAAAGATAACAACTAGTACAATACAACCACCTGCATGAGATGTTCCCAGATATACATACAAAGAAAAGGAGAACCTTTATAAAAATAAGAGAGGGACCATTTGGGAAGAAGAAGGATCTCAGCAAGGGTAGTACAGTTATGAAGAAGTGCTGTGGGGTGTAAATGTATGAATTGTTTAAAGTAAGTATTACACATTTTTTTTGAATTCTACCATGCATTTTATATGGATATGACATTTGGTTCAAACCAAATATTATATATTTATTATAAATAATTGAAATAATTTTCTGTGTAAAGTTTTGTGTGTGGTAGAAAAAAATGTCCTACTGTGAGAGTCCAACTTAAAGTATATCTCCCAGTAAGGTAAAGCCCCTAGACGTTCCCCAAGCTTGTTTTCCCTGATCTCTGAAAATACAGCTATGAAGAAGCTCTTTGTTCTCTATAGCCAGCAAAAAAAAGCTTTTTGTTTCTATACTTTACAACCAGAGATGCCTGCCTTCCTTTTCCAAGGACAAGGAGATAAAAATTCAGAAAGAACTCACTCCCAACTCCTGCCTTGTAAATTTCACCAAGAACACCAGGAAGAGAAGAACTCTCCTTCCAACATTTCCCAACTCCTCCCAACTCTCCTCCAACTCCTCCCAATTCCTCAGCTAGTTGTTAAAAGCCCCTTACTGTCACAGCTCGGTGTCAAACTCCCCTGCCCTGCTAGGCAGAGGGACTTTGTCCTCAGCTAGCTAGTAATAAAACCTCTTGCATTTTGCATCAGTTGTGGTTTTCTCTTGGGTCACAGGGGTGCTGGCCAGCTCATCCTGGGACTTGAGAGGAGTCCCAGATTCTGAGGTCTTACATTTGGGGGCTTCTCCACCATGTTTTGTGGCCTATCCCAATTCTCAGAGACCCTGCTTGGAGGTAGGATTCTATCTTTGTCTGTATCTTTGTCTCTATCTTTTTCTATAACTTTCCTCTATCTTTGTCTCTATCTTCATGTGTCAGCTCTGTTTGAATTCACTATTCTCGGTTTGCATTTGTACATGCTCGTGAGAGCATCGAACTCCCTCTCTCAGATGGAAGAGAGTTACTGACAGACATGTGAGGAGAAACCGGCTAGCACCTTGTGGGACATCCCAGGAGTACTGAGGGAGTTCCAGGGATACCTGGAGATCTTCTATTAGGGTGCCAAGTGAGAGTGTTCTCACTTGGCTGTCTGTTTCTGTTACTGGGTGCCAAGTGAGTGTGTGCTCTCTCGGCCATCTTATTGGGGCCTGGTCTTGGTTATTGTAATCTTTTTGTGTGTATATATTGGCTTTTCCCCTGTATGTAACTCTGATGATGGGACCGACTATTAGCATGCCCCTTGGACTGACCCGTGTGCACAGGACTGAAATTAAGACTAAGACTCACATTCTCTTGGTGGATGTCTGAAATAGATTTTAGAGAACTTTCTGCTCTACGGAATGGCCAGCTCTGATGTTAGTTGGCCACTAGAGGGCACCCTTGGTTTGGTTCTGTTTACAGCTCTTAAAGTTGTTTTACAGAGGGGAGCAGGGTCTCAGCCAGATTGAGTGCCCAACATTCTCATCTAGAAAAAAATTAGCACAGGACCCCCCCTCTCCCATCCTGTTTAAAGCCTTGGGTTCAAAAGAATAATCCAGGCTTATCAGTTCTGGCCCTCTGCCATCCAGAGGGGAAAAAAAATAGATAAAACTGGCACCGGTTGAACAGCAACCCTCGGTTTCTCCCAAGATGTATCCAGAGTTAGAAGAACCTCCAAAATGGCACAGCACCCCACCCGCATATTCCCAACTTGTCCCCCCAAAGAACTCTCAACAGGGTGCCACTAGATATTTGGGGAGGGACCACTTGCTAAAGCCCAAGGCCAGGGAGCTCGAAGCACAGACTCAACCATTACACTGCCTTTATGTACTTATGACCCTCATCCAGCGGAACCCAGACAACTGCAGCCCCTTCAGTAATGGCCTTTTTCCTCCTCTGATCTCAATAACTGGAAAGCAAATCACACCCTCCTTCGTGAAAACCCCTCTAGCCTTGCTAATCTAATGGAATCTCTCATATTCTCTCTTCAGCCTACTTGGGATGACTGTAATCAATTTTTACAGGTTCTTTCACCACAGAGGAGAAGGGGAGGATTCTGAGAGGAAAGAAAGAGCATGCTGGGGGCCAATTGTCTACAAATAAAACTTCTGAATGAAATAGATGCAGGCTTCCCTCTGAGATGTCTTGACAGGACTGACCATATGGAGCAATTGACAATTTTCTGCTGGGCTCTGATAATAGGACTGAAAGGAGCTGGCAGGTGCCCCACCAATTTGGCCAAGGTAAGAGAGATCGTACAAGTTAAAAAGGAGCCCCCAGCAGTGTTTTTAGAGTACCTCTTAAAGGTATAGAAGTGTTACACTACCTTTGACCCTCCTTCAGCGTGCCAGCAGGTGACAGGTGTCATGGCTTCTATAGGGCAGTCTTCTTCTGACATTAGGAAAAGGTTACAGCGTGTAGAGAGTCTGAAAACATTATCTTTACAACATCTGTTTAAGGAGGCAGAGAAAGTGTACCATAAGAGAGAGACTGACAAGCCAGCACCAGGGTACATTGGGCTTGGAGTCTGCAGACACCCCTAAGGTTCCCAAAAGACCCTCAATAGGATCATAAGACCTCTGGTGAATGTAACACAACCTCTGCTCCAATCCTATCATGCAGGTCCTGAGACTGCATTAATTAGGGAAGCAGAGAAACCGGTCTGACCAGGGTCACAAGTCCCTTCCAGTCCAGGACAGCACCGGGCACCTTGGGGGCAGAATCTGTGGAAAACCCAAAAGTCCCCACAGGACTCTCCATGGGATGTTAGTACCTCTAGTGAGTGGATCACAACATCTGCCTGGAGGAAGGTTCGAACACCAGATATCTGGGCACCTTCTCTGCAAGAGGAGATCTTGGCTGCAGAGAGTACTCTGAACACTGAAACTCAGGAGAAAACAAGTCTCCTAGGTCTGCTGATAGAGGCTAACATAACCACTGAGGAACAAGATATAACCAGAGACAATTATAACAACTAACTCCCGAGATTACCAGATGGTGGAAGGCAAACATAAGAATCTTACTAACAGAAACCAAGACCAATCACCGTCATCAGAATTACAGCACTCCCACCTCACCCAGTCCTGGAAACGCCAAAACACCCGAAAAGGTAGTCCCATATTTAAAAGCATATCTCAGGTTGATGGTAGAGGACATCAGGAATGACATTAATAACTCACTTAAAGAAATACAGGAGAACACTGCTAAATAGGTAGAACCTTAAGAGGAAGCACATTAAAAAAAAAAAAAAACCTTAAAGAATTGAAGGAAAACACGACCAAACAGGTGATGGAATTGAATAAAACCATCCAAGACCTAAAAAGTGAAGTAGACACAATAAAGAAACCCCAAAGTAAGGAAACACTGGAGATAGAATACCTAGGCAAGAAATCTGGAACCATAGATGTGAGCATCAGCACCAGAATACAAGAGATGGAAGAGAAAATGTCAGGTGCAGAAGATTCCATAGAGAACATTGGAACAGCAATAAAATAAAATACAAATTACAAAAGATCCTATCTCAAAGATCCAGGAAATCCAGGACACAATGTGAAGTCCAAACCTACGGGTAATAGGAGTAGATGAGAATGGAGGTTTTCAACTTAAAGGGCCAGCAAATATCTTCAAAAAATTATAGAAGAAAACTTGTCAAACCTAAAGAAAGACATGCCCATGAACATAAAAGAAGCCTACAGAATTCCATATAGACTGGACCAGAAAAGAAATTCCTCCTGACACATAATAATCAGAAGAAGAAATGCACTAAATAGAGATATACTGTTAAAAGTAGTAAGGTAAAAAGGTCAGGGAACATATAAAGGCAGGCCTATCAGAATTACACCAGACTTTTCACCAGAGACTATGAATCACAGAAGATCCTGGACAGATGTTATACAGACACTAAGAGAACACAAATGCCAGCCCAGGCTATTATACACAGCCAAACTCTCAATTACCATAGATGGAGAAAACAAAGTATTTCACGATAAAAAACAAATTCACACATTAACTTTCCGTGAATCCAACCCTTCAAAGTATAATAACAGAAAAAAAAATACAAGGATAGAAACCACACCCTACAAAAAGCAAGAAAGTAATCCCTCAACAAACCAAAAAGAAGACATCCACAAGAACAGAATGCAAACTCTAACAACAAAAATAATAGGAAGCAACAATTACTTTTCCTTAATATCTCTTAATATCAATGGATTCAGTTCCCCAATAAAAAGACATAGACTGACAGACTGGCTACAAAAACAGGACCCAATAGTCTGCTGCTTACAGGAAACCCATATCAGGGAAAAAGACAGACACTATCTCAGAGTGAAAGGCTGGAAAATAATTTTCCAAGCAAATGGTCTGAAGAAATCAGCTGGAGTAACCATTCAAATATCGATTAAAATTGATTTCCAACCTAAAGTTATCAAAAACGACAAAGAAGGACACTTCATACTCACCAAAGTTAAAATCTCCCAAGAGGAACTCTCAATTCTGAATATCTATGCTCCAAATGCAAGGGCAGTCCCATTCATTAAAGAAAGCTCAAAGCACACATTGCAGCTCACACAATAATAGTGGGAGGCTTCAACAAACCACTTTTATCAATGGACATATCTTAGAAACAGAAACTAAACAGGGACACAGTGAAACTAACAGAAGTTATTAAACAAATAGACTTATAAGATATCTACAGAATGTTTTATCCTGAAACAAAAGGATATAACTTTTTCTCAGCACATCATGGTACCTTCTCCAAAATTGACCATATAAGTGGTCAGAAAACAGACCTCAACTGATAAAAAATATTGCAATTGTTTAAAGCATCCTATCAGACCTCCAAGGACTTAGGATGATTGATATTCAATAACAACATAAATAATGGAAAAACAACGTTTACGTTGAAAATGAACAACAGTCTTTTAAGTGATACCTTGGTCAAGGAGGAATAAAGAAGGAAATTAAAGACATTTTAGAGTTTAATGAAAATAAAGACACAACATTCCCTAACTTATGAGACGCAATGAAATCATTACTAAGAGGGAAACTCATAGATTTGAGTGCCTCAAAAAAGAAACCAGAGAGAGCACATACAAGCAGCTTGAAAAAACATGAAAAATCTCCTGAATTAAGGAAGCAAATTCACTCAAGAGGAGAAGATGTAAGGAAATAATCAAACTCAGTGGTGAAATTAACCAAGTGGAAACAAGAACTACTTAAAGAATCAACCAAAGAAGAGCTGGATCTTTGAGATAATCAACAAGATAGATTAACCCTTAGCTAGCATCCCTTAAGGCACAGAGACAGCATCCTAATTAACAAAATCAGAATTGAAAAGAGAGACATAAAAACAGATCCTGAAGAAATCCAAAACACCATCAGATCCTTCTTCCACAGGCTATACTCAACAGAACAGGATAACATGGACAAAATGGACAAATTCCTAGACAGATACCAGGTAACAAAGTTAAAGCAGGATCAAGTTAACAATCTAAACAGTCCCATATACCCTAAAGAAATAGAAGCAGGAATTAATAGTCTCCCAACCAAAAAAAAAAAAAAAAAAAAAAAAAAAAAAAAAAGGCCCTGGAACAGATGGGTTTAATGCAGAGTTCTATCAGACCTTCAAAGAATATCTAATTCCAGTTCTGCACAAACAATTCCACAAAATAGCAGTAGAAGATACACTACCCAACTCATTCTATGAAGCCACAATTACTCTGATACCTAAACCACAGAAATATCCAACAAAGATAAAGAACTTCAGAACAATGGCCCTTATGAATATTGAAACAAAAATACTCAGTAAAATTATCCCTAATCATATCCAAGAACACATTAAAAATTTCATTCATCCTTACCAAGTAGGTTTTATACCAGGGATACAGGGATGGTTTAATATATGGAAATCCATCAACATAATCCATTATATAAACAACCTCAAAGACAAAACCACAAGATCATCTTATTAGATGCAGAGAAGTCATTTAAGTATATCCAAAACCCATTCATGATAAAAGTCTTGGAAGGATCAGGAATACAAGGTCCATACATAAACAGGATAAAAGCAATTTACAGTAAACCAGTACCCAACATCAAATGAAATGGTATGAAGCTGGAAGCAATCCCACTAAAATCAGTGACTTGACAAGGCTGCCCACTTTCTCCCTACCTATTGAACATTGTTCTTGAAGTCCTAGGCAGAGCAATTTGACAACGAAAGGAGACAAAGGGGATACAAATTGAAAAAGAAGAATTCAAAATATCACTTTTTTGCAGATGATATGATGGTATATATAAGTGAACCTAAACATTCCACCACAGAACTCCTAAACTTGAAAAACAACGTTGGTTAAATAGCTGGATATAAAATTAACCACTCATGTCAATGGCCTTTCTCTTCACAAAGAATAAACAGGCTGAGAATGAAATAAGAGAAGCATTACCCTTCTCAATAGTCACAAATAATATAAAATACTTTGTTGTGACTCTAACTAAGGAAGGAAAAGATCTCTATGATAAGAACTTCAAGTCTCTAAAGAAAGAAATTAAAGAATATCTCAGAAGATGGAAAGATCGTCCATTATTATGGATTGGCAGTATCAACATTGTAAAAATGGCCATCTTGCCAAAAGAAATCTACAGATTCAATAAAATCACCATTAAAATTCCAACTCAATTCTTCAGTGAATTAGAAAGGGCAATCTGCAAATACATTGGGAATAAACAAAACCTAGGATAGCAAAAATTCTTCTCCTGGATAAAAGAACCTCTGGTGCAATCACCATGCCTGACCCAAAGCTGTACTACAGAGCAATTGTGATAAAAACTGCATGGTACTGATATAGTGACAGACAAGTAGACCAATGAAATAGAACTGAAGACCCAGAAATGAACCAACACACCTATTGTCAATTGATCATCTACAAGGGAGCTAAAACCATCCAGTTGAAAAAAAGACTGCATTTTCAACAAATGGTGCTGGCACAATTGGTGGTTATCATGTAGAAGAATATGAATCAATCCATTCTTATATCCTTGTACTAAGGTCAAATGTAAGTGGATCAAGGAGCTCCACATAAAATCAGAGACACTGAAACTTGTAGAGGAGAAAATGTGGAAAAGCCTCAAAGATATGGGAACAGGGGAAAAATTCCTGAATAGAAGACAAATGGCTTGTATTGCAAGATTTAGAATTGACAAATTGGACCTCATAAAGCTGCACATTTTTGTAAGGCAAAAGACACCTTCAATAAGACAAAAAGGCCACCAACAGATTGTGAAAGGATCTTTCACTATCCTAAATCAAATAGGGGAATAATATCAAATATATATAAAGAAATCAGAAGGTTGACTCCAGAAAATCAAATAACTCCATTAAAAAACGGGGCTCAGAGCTAAAGAAAGAATTCTCACCCGAGGAATAGCAAATGGCTAAGAAGCACCTGAAACAATGTTCACCATCCTTAATCAGCAGTGAAATGTAAATCAAAACAACCCTGAGATTCCATCTCACACCAGTCAGAATGGCTAAGATCAAATATTCAAATGACAGCAGATGCTGGCACAGATGTGGAGAAAGCAGAGAACTCCTCCATTGTTGGTGGAATTGCAAGTTTTAAATCAATTCTGGAAATTATTCTGGCGGTAGTTCAGAAAATTGGACATTGTACTACCATAGGATCCCACAATACCTCTCCTGGGCATATATCCAGAAGCTGTTCCAACTAGTAAGACACATGCTCCACTATGTTCATAGCAGCCTTATTTATAGTAGCCAGAAGCAGGAAAGAATCCAGATGCCCGTCAACAGAAAATGGTTACAAAATTGTGGTACATTTACACACTGGAGTATTATTACTAATATTACAGCTATTAAAAAGAATGAGTTTATGAAATTTATAGGCAAATGGTTGGACCTGGAGAGCATCACCCTGAGTGAGGTAACTCAATCACAAAATAATGCTAATGATATGTTCTCACTAATAAGTGGATATTAGCCCTGAAACCTAGAATACCCCTAATATATGAGATACAATTTGCCAAACACATGACACTCAAGAAGAACGAAAACCAAAGTGTGGACACTTTGCTCATTCTTAGAATTGGAAACAAAACACCCATGGAAGTAGTTACAGAGACAAATTTTGGAGCTTAGACAAAAAGATGGACCATCTAGAGATTGCCATATGCAGGGATCCATCCACTAATCAGTCTCCAAACACTGACACCACTCCATACACTTGCAAGGTTTTGCTGAGTGGACCCTGATAGAGCTGTCTCTTGTGAGATTATGCAGAGGCCTAGCAAACAAAGAAGTGGATGCTCACATTAAGCTATTGGATGGATCACAGGGCCCCCAATGGAGGAGCTAGAGAAAATATCCAAGCAGCTAAAGGGATCTGCAATCCTATAGGTGGAAAAACATTATGAACTAACCAGTATCCCGAAGCTCTTGACTGTAGCGGCATATGTATCTAAAGATTGCCTAGTCGGCCATCACTGGAAAGAGAGCCAGATTGGGCATGCACACTAATTATGCCCCAGTACAGGGGAACGCCAGGGTTAAAAAGTGGTAGTGAGTGGGTAGGAGAGTGGGGGAGGGGGAGGGCATGGGGGACTATTGGGATAGTGTTGGAAATGTAAATGAGTAAAATACCTAATAAAATATATTAAAAAGAGATTGAGACTGAAGAAGAAAAAAGACAAAGAAAAAAGAGAGAGTCTGAGGAAAGAGAAAATAGACGAGATAGAAGACTTAAAAAAATGTAACTAGGTTTGTGGATGTATTCACAGGTGATAAAGAAGTTTATAGAAAAGGTAGACGAAGTAGGCAGAAAGAGTACCTGGGTAACACAGGGCGAGAAGACCTCAGAAATCCAGAGGACCTCCACGACCTCTAGATGAGGACCGATATAAAGAAAGGGAACATTTGGTAAGAGACTGCCCCCCAAAAAGAGACAAATTCCAGACAGCTCAAGGTTTTTCCCCTAAAAGATGATGACTAGGAGAGTCAGGGCTCAGACCCCCTCCCCAAACCTGGGGTAATCCTAAGTGTGGAGGGGACCACAACAGTTTTCATTATTGATACTAGAGCACAGATTTCAGTCCTGAAAGAGCCACTGGAGAAATTGAACAACAACAACAACAACAACAACAACAAAAGAAAAACACCAAAAAACAAAAAAAGAACAAAACAAAACAAAACAAAAAACGTACTAATCGTGGCTACTGTTCAGAAACCATACTTTTGGACCACTGATAAGAAAGTTCATTTAAGAAGAAGCCAAGTAACTCATTCCTTCCTCAACATTCTTGAATGTCAACGCCATTGTTGGGTAGAGACTTACTATCACATTAAAAGTCCAAATAAGCTTCTCTTTGGAAGCAAATTCAATCTCTTGATAAGCCCCTCTCTCTATAATTTTAGTTTTAAAATTAGAAGTATATAGATTATATGAGCCTCAAGTCACATTGAGAAAAGTTCTAGAATGGACCAGGTTAGAGAGATTATCTTCACGCCTGGGCAGAGATTTAAGGTATGGGAGAGGCAAACAGGGTGCCCCCCATCATTGTGAAGCTGAAAACTGGTGTGACTTTTATTGGGGTACAACAATACCCCATGAGCAGAGAGGCACAAGAGGGCATCAGACCTCACATTCAAAGGCTCATAGAACTAGGTGTTTTGGTCCCTTGTCAATCTCCCTGGAATACTCCATTACTACCAGTTAAAAAGCCAGGCACTAATGTTTATCTGCCAGGACAAGACTTAATAAAAGTAAACGAAAGAGTATGAAATATTCATCCTACTGTCCCTAACTCCTACAATCTCCTTACTTCTCTCCACCCTGACAGACATTGTTATATAGTCCTGCACCTGAAGGACACATTCTTCTGCCTAAAACTACATCCCATGAGTCAGGTAATCTTTGCTTTCAAATGGAGAGACCCAGATTAGTGATAGGCTGGACAAACTAACTTTGAGACCATTTACCTCAAAAATTTAAGAACTCTCCTATTCTCTTTGATGAAGCCTTCCACTCAGACTTGGCACAGTTCAGGTCAGAAATCCCCCAAGTTTTTCTTCTTCATTATGTTTAAGACCTGCTTCTTGCTGCCACCACCGAAAAATGGTGCAGACTGGGAACTGAAAAATTACTGGCAGAATTGAGCAAGTTGGGATACAAGGCATCTGCTAAGAAAGCCCAGAATTGCCAGACAGAAGTAACCTATTTGGGTTATAGTCTCAGGGAAAGGAAATGGTGGCTGACAGAAGCTTGGAAAAAGACTGTAACTCAAATCCCCATCCCAACAACCTTAAAGCACGTGAGATAATTTGTGGGAATAGCTGGATTTGTAGACTCTAGATTCCAAGCTTTGCCACTCTGGCAGCCACACTCTACCCCTTTACTAACGAGACTGGGACTTTCTCATGGACCCCCATTCACCAGTAGTCCTTTAAAGAGATTAAAAAGGCATTGCTTAGTGCACCAGCCCTAGCCCTGCAAGACCTGACTAAGCCTGTTCACTTCATATAGAGGAATGAGTAGGAATAGAAAGTGGGGTTCTGATCTAAGCTCTGGGGCCAAAAAAACAACCTGTGGAACACTGGTCCAAAAAAAAAAAAAAAAAAAGAAACAAAATCCAAAAACCAAAAACCAAAAACCAAACAAACAAACAAAAAAACTAGACTCAGTGTCCAGTGGATGGCCATTTTGCTTAAAAGCTATCGATGCTTTGGCCCTACTTCTCAAAGATGCTGATAAACTGACTCTAGGTCAACGAATGATAGTGGTAGACCCATGCCTTAGAAAGCATCATTAGACCACTGCCTGATCGCTGGATGACTAAATCTCACATGACCCATTATCAGAACCTCTTACTGACTGAGAGAGTGCAGTTTGTACTCCCTGCTATCCTGAATTCTGCCACCTTGCTGTCAGAAGCTTACAAATCCCTACCAGAGCACCAGTGTATGGGCATCCTGGCAGAATAAACCGGACCTAAGAAAGAACTCACTAATCAGTCATGGCCAGACTTCCCTAACTGGTGCATGGATGATAGCAGGTTTTTGGTTAAAGGTAAGCAAAAGGCAGGGGCAGCCTTGGGCAATGGAAAACAAACCATCTGCACCAGCACCTTGCCTGAAGGGACAATAACCCACAAACCAGAGCTAATTGCACTCACAGAAGCTTTGTAGCTGGCCAAAGAGAAAAACAAAAATATCAACACAGACAGCAGGTAAGTTTTCACCACCACTCACACATGTGGGACAATCTATAGGCAATGGGGGCTACTCACTTCTGCTGGGAAAGATATTAATAATAAAAAAAATCTTGGGCTTATTAGAAGCCAAATCTTGTAAATAAATAAATAAATAAATAAACACAAGACAAACAAAACATAACAAAACAAAACAAGAACAAAACAAAAAACAAAACAAAACAAAAAAAACAAGCAAAACAACAACAACAACAAAAAACAAAAACAAACAAAACAAAACAACACAAACAAAAAACCTAGCCACCATACATTGTTCTGGTCACCAGAAAGGCCTTGTTGCCAGATAGAAAGGAAATATGATGGCTTACCTGGCTGAAAAACAGGTGGCTCTAAGAGAAAAATAAATAACTTAAAGACCATTATAAACTCAAAGACACAGGCTTTGAAAAAACTCAGAAGATCAGGAACTAATCGGCAAAATACCTGAGACATGTGGGTACACTCCTCAGGAAGTAGCTAAGACCCAAGATGGTTGCTATTACCTGCCCACCAGAAAAGGGCAACAATATGTAGCCAGTCTGCACAGGCTCACACATTTGGGAAATAAGAAGCTCAAAGAAACTGTTAAGAGCTCAAACTACTATGTTATAAAAATGTCTGATATTGCTCAAGATAGTGATAATAAATGCCAAGCCTTTGTCCTCATCAATGCCGGACACAACAAGAACACCCCTGGAAGGTGGCTAAGCTGTAACTGTCCAGAGGCATACTGAAAATTAGATTTTACTGAAGTTAAACCAGCCAAGTACAGTAATAAATATCTATCAGTTTTTATAGACACTTTTTCAGGTTGAGTAAAGCCCTCCCCACTAAGAAAGAGACCTCCAATATCATGGCAAAGAAGATATTAGAGGAAATTTTTTCAAGATTCAGCATCCCTAAGGTACTTTCCTCAGACAGTGGCTCCTCCTTCATTGCCCAAGTACGTCAAGAGTTAGCCAGACAATTGTGGATCAATCAGAAGTTACATTGTGTTTATAGACCCCAGAGTTCAGGACAGGTAGAGCAGATGAATAGAATGTTAAACGAAACCTTGAATAAATTGGCTTTAGAGACTGAAGAAAAGATTGAACAACTCTCCTTCCCTTCACTCTGTTCCAAGTACAGAAAAAATTACACCCTTTGAAATTCAACATGGGGGACTGCCCCCCTTAACAGAAGCAGGGGGAATGTGTGACCCTGATGTTCCTTTTTTCCCAACACCTTCTAGCTCACTTGAAGGCCTTAGAACTGGTTGGAAAGGACACCTGGAAATTGCTGAAAAAAAAAAGGAACGAACCAGGAACTGACCACAGTTCCACATAAAAGTCAAGTAGGGGATCCTGTCCTGGTCTGGCATCATTGTTTTAGGAACCTTGATCCCAGATACAAGTCCAGCTGCTCCTCCAGCATGTGCCTGGTTACCCATCCTGACCACACCGAGGTCCACTAGCCTGGCCCTGCTCACACTCTGAAGACACTGCAGAGGAAACTCCTCCCTCCATGCTACCACTGACGAGAGACTCTCTATTCTCATTTGAGGAGCTTCTGAGGCTCTCAATGTTACAAATCCTAAAGATGCAAACTCATGTTGGCCTTATTTGACAACTGGGCCAGAGGTTTAATTTTCCCATTTCTAAGATAAGAACTCTATACTAGAAGGAATGGGGAATGTGTGACCCCAACTTAAAGTGTTTCTCCCAGGAAGGTAAAGCCTCTAGATATTTCCCAAGCTTGTTTTCCCTGATCTCTGAAAATACAGCCAGAAAGAATCTCGTTTTCTCTAAGCCATCAAAAAAGCTTTTTGTTTCTATACTTTACAACCAGAGATGCCTCCCTATTTGTGCCAAGGACAATAAGATAAAAATTCAGAAATATCTCACTCCCCACTCCTGCCTTGTAAATTTCAGCAAGGACACCCAGAAGAAAAGAACTCTCCTCCTAACACCTCCCAACTCTTCCCAACTTCCACGAACTCTCCTCCCAACTCCTCCCCATTCCTCAGCTAGCTGTTAAAAGCCCTCTACTGTCACTGCTCAGGGTCAAACTCCCCTGCCCTGCATGGTGGAGGGACTTCAACCTCAGCTTGCTGATAATAAAACCTCTTGCAGTTTGCATGAGGTATGGTTTTACTCTGGAGTCACTGGGGTGCTGTCCAGCTCATCCTGGGAATTGAGCATAGGCCCAGTTTTGGGGTGACTTACACTAGCTTTCCACTATATTTCTTGCTTTAATCTTTTATTGTTCTTTCTTCTAAAAGATGAATTAGACAGTATGTTGGATAAATCTGGAAGTATGTGTTTTTGGAGATATTTGTCTGTTTTTTGAAGAGTCCAGAAGAGGGCATTACATCTCCATAGACCCTATAGCATAGGGGAATAATTTTAGGTTTCACAGAAATCATAGTTTTCCTTAAAACACATACAGATGTCTTTTCACCCAACATTTAGAACTAATGTTTACCTGGAGATGTATCTCAGTGTTAAAGAACCAAGTAACAGTTATGAGTTTCATCTTCAGTTGTGGAAAAATCAAAACAAAACAAAACAAAAAATAAAACAAAAAAAAAACAAAATTAAAAAACAAAAAGCAACCAAATAATCAAGCAAACAAAAAATTCAACCAACCCACCAAATTAAAAAAACAAAAACAAAAAACAAAAAATAAAAACAAAAACCTAACAAGCAAACAAAACACAGCAACAAGTCTCACAAATGAAATATGAGTCTGACAAGTTTACCCAATTAACTGTATAATGTAAACTGAACAAGAAAACCAATTTTCTAATGTAAGGAAACAAGCAAAACAAGCCTTAAACACTTTATGAGCCTAAACTTAGGCATGATTAGAGCAATAGGGAAAAAAAAATAATAATGGTAGTGACTACAGCAGAACAAATCTCACAAGGTGTCTAGAGAGATGGTGTTTTGGAAAATTGCTTCCCTTGAAATTATATGGAATTAAGATGGGGGTCTAGAATCCACATTAAAAATACATTCTGCAGGCCAGTGCTGAGTAGGTGATGACAGATGGCTGGCTAGCCAGGCTAGTGGCGTTTGTGAGCTGCAGATTCAGAGATATACTGTCTCAACTTTTAAGTTGTGTCAGACAGTGGTGGCACATGCCTTAATACCTGCAGTTTTGAGGAAAAAGCAGGGAAATTTCTGAGTTTGTGGCCACACTGGTATAAAGGGTGAGTTCCAGGACAAACAGATCTATACAGAGAAACCCTGTCTCATAAAAAAAAAAATGTTGGAATATAATTTAGGATAAAGCATGTGTCTATTTCTGACCTCAGTATGCACACATATACTGAAATGTATACACATCCTTTTTTGCTGAAACTCTTTTTCTGATTTACACAATCTATTCAAATTATGGAGTTTTTATTTATTTTCTGGAAATAGAAAATATTAAGAAAGTGTCGTATTTTTATTATCTCCACTGTATAGTAAAATTAAACATCTAGCAAGAGAAATGATCCAACATACTATAAAACACAGAGGGCAGGGAATGAAAGATGACTTAGACATTAAGAGCACTTGTTGCTCTTGGACAGAACCAAGGTTTAGTTCGTAGGACCCACATAATGGCACACAATAATTTTTAATTAAGATCCAGGGGATTTTGCCATCCTATTCTAGTTTCTAAGAGCATGAGACATGCATGTTGTATAAACATCAGATATGCATGTTGTAAAAATACAAATGTGCAAAAACACGTTAGGTAAATAAATAAAACAATTTAGAATTACACACGACAGTCCCTTCAACTAAAACAAAGTAGGAGAGACTTCCTTGGTGTTTTGTTTTTGTTTTGTTTTTTCTGTTTGTTTGTTTGTTTTGTTTTTGTTTTGGGTTTTTTTGTTTTGTTTTGTTTTTGTTTTTGTTTTTTTCTTACTTTCAAGTTACTATTGCATACTTGAAAAATGGAAAAACTCTTACTAGTAGTGGAAGCTAAAATACTACCTCCTTTTTGCTACTGTGATGACAGATGACTGATAAATCCTCTCTCACCCTTTGTAGGAATGTGTAAATAGGCCAATCAGCAATGGGCTTGGCTAAGATTGTTTTCCTGCTGTCCAAACCCTGTTATTCAGTATGCTTTGTGGTGGCCAGGAAGCTGAGTTCCTGAGGAAGTAAAGTTCTTGAGGAAGCATGGTAGGGAGAATTCTCTGTGGAGGGAGTCAATGAAATGTTGAAAGATGGTTAATCCTGGTTCAGCTGGGGGTCCCAGTGGGATGATGGTGGAGGGATGGAGGTGTTACTAAAGGAGAAAGGAGAGCATGTGACCCTCACTGGACTCCTGTGGTTAATGCTTCTGGGTTCACAATCCATTTTACCCAAGAAAAACAGAGAACTTTTTCGCTATGGGCAGGAGATTGAACAGATTATCACCTAGCAAAAAGCAGGAAGGCTAGGGAATTGGACCCAAAAAGTATTCTTGGGGCCCAGGGATGTGAGTTGTGAGTAAACTGGGGGTCAGTTAGTGGTGGAAACAGACTAGATCCTTTTCTGTACTGCTGCTGCCCACCAGAAATTCATTAAAAACAAACTGAAGACCAGTCTTCATTTTCCTTTACCTGGTTTTGAAAGGCCAGATTTCCAAAATTTGCATATATAGGCGCCAAATTGCTTCCAAATCCAGAGGCTTCTCTCAACCTCAGAACAGCTGGTACTTCAGACATAATTCAGTGAAGGCTGTGTTTATGTATGTGTTGTTTTGGTATAGGAAGGAAAGCTCTAACTCTATATCTCAGTATTATCTCAAAGCACATGTGCAGTTTGGACTGGCCTTGAAAATAAAATACTCAGCCTTACAATTTTACTGGGGCCTAAGGAAACAAGTCTTCTATATTTTTTATATTTAAGTTTTATTTTTTATTTATTTATTTTTTCATTGTTGAAGATTGAATGCAGAGCTTCTTTGTGTAGCATTAAAATATAAGTCCAGTCAGGTGAAAACTATTTCATTAATATTTGCAAAAAAAAAAAATTGTTTATATATCTTGTTGTATTAACAACCGAGAACAGAATCTCCAGTAACTAGTGATAATTAGAATGCAAATTCTGAAGAAATAATTGGAGATACACTGTAATATGTTCATACTTATTATTTCCTTCTTAGTGTAAGTATTTAAATGAAAGTATAATTGATTGTATAGCAAGTAATCTGCATTAATATTTTGCATATGATGTATATTCCAAACAATAATTCTGTATGATTAATCTTTAATTTTAATAGTTTTCTTGGAGGGTATAGTGGTGTGGGTCAAACTCTCATTGTCATGCCTGTATGTCAAAAGCTGAGCCATCAAACTCTAATATCTGCATTCTTACTTTTTAAAACTTTAATTTCTATATAGATTTCCAGTACAAAATCTTCTGGAAAAATTTGAAGGTACATTTTTGGATATATAATTTTTTTAAACTGTAGAGTATTAGCATAATTTCTATATTAGGAAATATTAGTTAATATACTGTATGACATCATAGTGAATAATTCTTTTTATATGTAGTATTTTGTAACACTTTTTATTTATTTATCTATTTATTTATTTATTTATTTATTTATTTATTTATTTATTTTTACTAGATATTATCTTTCTTTGTTTGTTTCACTCCAGATAATCCCTATTCCATTTACCCTCTCTGTGTTTCTACTAGGATCTTCCTCCATCCGCCCATTTTACCCTCCCCACCCTGGTACATGCCTACACTGAGGAATCAAGCCTTCACAGGACCAAGAACCTCTCCTCCCACTGATGTCTGACAAGGTCATAATCTGCTATATATGCAGCTGGAACCATGTGTTGGTGCTTAGTCCCTGGGTGCTCTGGACAGTCTGGTTGGTTCATATTGTTGTTCTTCCTATAAGGTTGCAAACCCATTCAGCTCCTTCAGTTCTTCCTGTAACTCGTCTACTGGGGACCCCATGATCAGTCTGATAGTTGTCTTTGAGCATCAGCCTCTTTTCTTGCCAAGAAATGGCTGAGCTTCTCAGGAGATAGCCATATTTGGCTCCTGTCAGCAAGCACGTGTTGGTATCCACAACAGTGACTGGGTTTGGTGTCTGTATATGGGATGGATCCACAGGTTGGGCAGACAATGGATAGTTATTTCTTCAGTCTCTGCTCTGCACTTTGTCTCCATATTTTTTCCAAGGAGTATTTTGTTCCCCATTCTAAGAGGGATTGAAACTCCCACACTCTCATCTTCCTTCTGCTTGAGCTTCATGTGGTCTGTAAATTACATTTTGGATATTCTGAATTTTTAGAATAATATCCATTTATCAGTGACTGTGTACCACGTTTGTAATTTTGGATTTGGGTTACCTCACACAGGTTGACATATTTTATATCCTTCCATTTGCCTGTGTATTTAATTAAGTCACTGTCTTTGTATCATTAGCTTATATTTTTAGCTCTCTTGCTCTATTCTACAGATTGAGTTCGAGGATGATTCTCCCTGTAGTTCTTTTATTGTTGAGAATAGTTTTTCCGTATCCTGGATTTTTTTATTCCAGATGATTTTGTAAATTGTTCTTTCTATCTTTATAAATAATTGAGTTTTAATTTTGATTGTGATTTCACTGAATCTATAGATTGCTTTTGGCAAGATGACCATTTTAACTGAATTAATCGTGCCAATCTATGAGAATGGGAGGTCTTTCCATCTTCTGAGATTTTCAATTTCTTTCTTCAGAGACTTGAAGTTCTTGTCACACAGATCTTTCACTTGCTTGGTGTGAGTAACAGAAAGGTATTTTCTACTTTAAGTAAATGTTAATGAGATTTTAAATTTTGATTTACATTTGTTGTGGAAATTCAGAAGTTTTGCACAAAGTTTTAGAAATGTACTTTATGGTTTATTATATTTAACAGTATGGAAAATAATCAGTTACATAATAAGGCAATTTGTATATTTTAACTGAATTATGTTTTACACTAAGTCTTAACTGAGTCAATATAGGAAAAAAAATTAGACCTTCTATTTGGTAGAACAGAAAAATCCCTACTTTGAAATACACTTGAAACTAAATTAAGTCTCATTATCTAACTATTCTTGGTTCTGTTCTAGTCCTACTGAATGGTAAATCAGATAGGTATGGTCACATACTATACCAATGAAAACCACTAAGAATTTTAATGGAGACGAGATCATAAATTTTCAAGAGGCAGACATTTGCTGAGAGATGAAGAGAGGATTACCAGTTTTTACAATATGTCAGCCTCAGGTCTAGTTGAAAGATAGAGAGAGATTACTTACTGTTGTCATCTGGACTCTGTCGTTAATTTTAGAAAACCAACTCAAACTAGCAAATTAGTTTTTACAATCCTAGACTTAGTCCCTATTTAGTAAAAAAAAAAAAAAAAAGTGTATGGAAACAACTTTCCTAACAACCCTGGCAAAATACTCCTGTGGAAGAATATCACCAAACTATTTTAGATCATTTCCCCATTAATGCAACAATCACTGTAGTCATCAAATGGTTTCCAAGTAAGATCTGAGTCAATTCCATATTAACCTTTTTTTTTTTAATTTGGTTGGTTAATTGTTTGGGGATATTCAATTTGAAATGAATAGGAGATCATTTCCTGCCTACGAACAACGTGGAGGGAGCTGCCATTTTGAGTCAGTTCAGGAAACAGATAGGGACTAAAGATAAAAAATAAATAAATACTCCAAATGAAAACAATTTTTAAAACTTTCATAGCATGGCAAAAAACACTGTAGTCATTTACAGACCAAAAGCTAGAACCTCTTTATAGTGTGGGCATGGACTTACCAGCCTAGTCTCAGTATACTACCTTACTTTAAAATTATCATAAAAAAATACACTGAATATTTTGTCTTTAGATCTCTAAAAACCTCAGAAATACTTATCAAAATAACAGACTACAATAAATTCAACAGAATAAGTTTCATTTTCTTTCAACAAAATTTTAGGATTTTTATAATATTAAATATTTGTTATGCGTAATTCTAGCTCATTTGGTCATAAATATATATGTTTTAAGGAAAATAATTCTAAAAACTTAAAATTTATGTTTTGTATTATTATGTATAACATTGGCAAATTAGATAAGACATGCTCATTCATTTTAAACTCATAAATCTACTCCTATTTATTGAATCTTATAAAAATCAGAAATCTCCCTAGGCAAGATCTTAAACTACTGTTCTCCTGTATGCCATGACAATTTTAGTAGATATTTAAATTTATTAACTGATCTACTAAAAAGTAGAAATCTGAAAGACCAGAATCTCTGTTACTTTTCACATAATGACTCTATTCAATATAAACTATGACTACAATTAGAAAAATACCCAAATCCTAAAGTCAAATCTTCACCTCTTTTATCAGTCATAGAAAATCTTTTAATAGCTATGGTACTGTAATCTGTAATTCCAGCACTTGGCAGTTGAACGCAGGACTATCAAGGCCTTTGACTGTCCATAGCTACATAGCGAGTTTGAGGTCAGCATGAGTAATGTAGGACTGTCTCAAATAAACCTGTCCCCTACAAATAAAACAGAAATATAATGTTAGTATAAAGATATAAAAATAGTAAATATTTCTATCTCTTCAGTAGGAAAATGTTGACCAGAAATACTAAAATAAATGTACAATTGGAATTATTTTTACTATATTTTTGAAGGGAAAACTATTGAAATCTGGATATCCTTAGAATTCCCTGTTTAGAACATTATCCTGACAGCATATAGCCCAGAACTGGTAAGAAGCAAGGCTTGGAGAATCACAGGAGTTGCCTTGCCCAGACTTTAGAGATGGCAGCAAATAACTTTAAGTATTACCTGTTTTTTTAGACTGAGGAAGTGCAATTGATGATGACATGTTCCAATATAATAATAGAAAAACAAACAAACAAACAAACAAACAAACAAAAAAACCTATTATTTCTGCTTTAGATCTTGGCAGGGCCATTCTAGCCCCATCGTTTGACAAAAGCACAACACAACTCAGAAAATTGTTTTGATGACATCAAAAATTGTCAGACTTAAAATCTATCGATGTGCTTCAAACTTCTCTCATCTTCTGGGGTTATACATGGTGGTATTTATGAGACCTCTAAATGATCCCTAGGATTAGGAGCATAGTGTGTAGAGTTGGGAGTGGATATATAGACTGGAGAGATAAAATGGGAAGCATGGTGATCCTTGGATTGCCTGTGCCACATACCTTTGCAGTTGTGGTAATAGATTCAGTGCAGATTGCCAAGACCTTCTATGAGCACTACCCTAGCACACAGTACAGTGTTTTCTTTTCTTTTTCCGGGCTTTTGCCTGTGACAGGGAATGTAGCTTGGATACTACTGGGTGGTGTGTGGAAGATAAAAATCATTGGATCGGTTCAAAGCTATGGGAGCTGCCAGTTAATAGGCTAAGCTTCAGACTAAATACTTCCAATGCATTACTAGGGTCCAGTCTAGATGAATTTCTGGATCCCCAGGATACATGAATAGCATGCAGTATTCTAGAGTATTATCCAGCTTAATGATACTTCTGTTGCTCTTGTGTCTTTCCCTCTTCTGTATCCCCCAAATTCATTCTGCTTTCTTGGCATGACTCACAAATGAGCCTTTGTGTATTAACCTGTGGTATATGAGAGGAGTTCTCTGAATAGAGATGAAATATTGAGTCATGGCAAACACAACTGTGGAAATGGAAACCATCCAGGCGCAAATGTTGTAAAATTAACATAGTCTGTGAAAGAAAAATGCTTTTGCTTTCAGACGGAGAGTGAATGGAGTTTTTCACTAAGCTGGAAGGGGGCTAATAAAGACCTTTTTTTTAACTGGAGAATTTAATAAGAATTAACCAAAACCCAGGTGCAATTATTCTTACAGGAGTGAACTGGATAGATGGGTAGAGTTTGGCTAGTATAAGATACTTGATTTAATGACGTTTGAGATCCTTTTTCAAAATCATGATCAATAAACTCTGCCCTCTGTGACATTTCTACTATATTTGTTTGAAAGATGAATAAACTAGGATACATAGATATAGCTTTATAGTATAGTTCTTGAACTTTCATGATGTGACAATTAAATCTGTATGATCAGGACATAGTCTAGAGCTCTGCATTAGGCACACATAATCTATAGCTCCTGGGGACATACACGCAAATGAACAAACATGACTTTATAGTGTTTCTTGTTTTCAGAATGGAATACATTTTATAAATAATCTAAAAGCAATAGGTTCAGTTTCTATATTCTTAGAGACAGAACCTTAAAGACCCTAAAAACTCTAAAAAATAAAAAAGAAAAAGAAGAGAAAAGAAAATAAACTTGAAGCTTTAAATAAACAACAAAAACCCTAAAAAAACAAACAAACAAACAAAAAAAACATAAAATTTTTGAAAAAAGAAAACTAAAAGAACCTAAAACCCTAAAGAAAAACAAACAAAACAATCAACAAAAAAAAAATCTACATCTCTACAAAGACCCAAAAAACCATAAAATCATTACCACAAACAAACAAACAAACAAACAAAGAACAACAATAACCACACTAAGCCTTAAAAAAAAATCTCATCAAATACACTGAGAACAACCCTAAAATCATTTAAAAACCGTAAAAAAAAAAACCGTAAAACAATAAAGCAAAACCTAAAAACCTAAAAAACCCTAAAATTATTAAACAAACTTTAATGACCCTAAAAAGCTATTTTTTTAAATTTTTAATAAACATTTTTAAAACCCTAAAATTCTACAAATAAGAAAACACAAGAACTCTAAAAAGACCCTAAAAAAATATAAAACCCTAAAAAAATCCAAAAACTCTACAAGTCTAGATCCCTAATGAGACAATAAAAAACAATTAAAAAAAAGAAAAGAAAAGAAAAGAAAAAGGTACAAAACAACCACCCCAACAACTACAAATTCTACTGCCTTAAAAAATCGCCAAAACACTGTAGATGAAAATCATTTTACAAACCTTATTAAAAGAAAAATGCTTAAAACAATTTTAAAAAATTCTTTAATTAAATTAAAAAACAAAACAAAACAAAACTAAAAAATAAAGAAAAACCCTAAAATTCTAAAACAATCTCAACAACAGTAAAAAGACCCAAAAGAACTGTAAAACCCTAAAAAAAGTTCCTTTAAAATGTTCTAAAAACACATCAAAACTGAAACTCAAAAAAAAAAAACCTTGAAAACCCGCTTAAAAAAAGCAAAACAAAACAAACAAACAAACAAACAAACAAACAACAACAACAAAAAACCTACAATACCCTGAAACCCTAACTAAAATCCTGAGACTATAAAAACAATCCTACCCCCCCAAAATACCTACAAAACCCTGAAACATTAACTAAAAATCAAAGATATAAAAATAATCCTAAACCCATAAAAAAGAGCAAACACACACACAAGAAAACAAATAACCCTTACAAAATCCTAAAACCCTATAAAACACTAAAAGTATAAAAAGAAACAAAAATAAAACAAAACAAAAGAAAACAAAAAGAAGAACAAACACACACACACAAAAAATCCAATTATCCTAAAGTTATTTATAAACCCTAAAAAGCCCTAAAACCCTGAAATACCTTAAATTTCTAGGAGAAATCAAGATCTAAATTAAATAAATAAATAAATACATAAATAAATAAATACATAAATAAATACATAAATAAATAAATAAAATAAAAATAAACCTCAACCCTACCCAAAACAAACAAACAAACAAACAAACAAACAAACAAACAAACAAAAAACTTGTAAGGACAAAACAACCTCCCAAATTTAAAACCATTAACACCCTAAAACTCTAAATAACCCAAAGGGCTTTACCCTCTCGCACCCCCCCTCAAAAAAAACCCTGGAAACTGTAAAATACTAAAAAACCCGAAAAAAAGCCTAAAATGTTAGAAAAAGTAAATAAATAAAAAAAAAACTAGAATCTTTAAGCAAATACTGAAATAGTCATAAAATCCCAAAAACAACAACAACAAAAAAAAAAAAACAAAAAACAAAAAACAAAAAAAAAAAAAAAGAAAAAGAAAAAGAAGAGAAAAATAAAATTCTGAAAACACACCTACCAGCTAGGCAGTCATTCAACTTACAGAGTTTAGCCTGCTTCTGAGTGCTGGTATTAAAGGGGAATAAAACTATACTTGACTCCTTTTTGTTTGTATAATTGTTTTCTAAAATATTTCTTTTTCTCTGTGGGTGAGTGTATGTGTGTGATGTGTGTGTGTGTGTGGGGGGGTGAGTGTATGTGTGTGATATGTCTGTGTGTGTGTGTGTGTGTGTGTGTGTTGTCCAAAGAGGTCATCAGATCGTCTAGAACTAGAATTGCAGGTGGTTGTGAACAACCATGTGGGTGTTAGAAATTGAACCCTGGTCCTGTGCAAAAGCAATCAGTGGGCCTAAGCAGTGAGCTATCTCCTCAGTCCTTTCTGCCGGCTCTAATCTCTACTTCACTATTCATCTTGCCCAAATATGTCTTTAATTCCTACTTCTTCTGTCTGTTTTTATGTGATGAATTCTCCTTTGCTTTTCTCTTGTTTCTCCAATTACAGCACCAAGATTCTGCATTTCCTTTTGTTTTGGAAGATTCTCGAGGAATCCTAAATCCAGACTTTAGGGCAGTTATTTAAAATTCTTGCTGGAGGTTCTGACAATGGTTTCCTCAATTTTTTTTTAAATTAGGTATTTTTTCATTTACATTTCCAATACTATCCCAAAATTTCCCCCATACCCACCTCAACCCCCACCACCACATCTTGTCCCTGGCATACCCCTAAACTAAGGCATATAAAGTTTGCAAGACTGATGGGCCTCTCTTTCCAATGATGGCCAACTAGTCCATCTTCTGATACAACTGCAGCTAGAAACATGAGCTCTAATAAGTTGCTAGAAAAATGAGCTCTGGGGGGTTTCTTTAGTTCATATTGTTGTTCCACTTATGGGATTGCAGACCCCTTTAGCTCCTTGGGTACCTTCTCTACCTCCTACATTTCGGTCCCTGTGATTCATCCAATAGCTGACTGTGAGCATCCACTTCTGTGTTTGCTAGGCCATGGCATAGCCTCACAAGAGACAGCTAAATCTGGGTCCTTCCAGCAAAATCTTGCCAGTGTATGCAATGGTGTCAGTGTTTGGAGGCTGATTATGGGAGGGACCCCTAGGAATGGCAGTCTCTAGATGGTCCATCCTTTTGACTCATCTCCAAAGGTTGTCTCTGTAACTCCTTCCATGGGAGTTTTGTTCCCAATTCTAAGAAGGGGCACAGTGTCAGCATTTTGGTCTTCAATCTCCTTAAGTTTCATATGTTTTGAAGATTATATCTTGTATCTTGGGTATTCTAAGTGTCTGGGCTAATACCCACTTATGTCACCACTAGGGTACTGGTTATTCTCCTCTGCTTCTCATTTGGTCACAGTGATTTTCATTTTGATCTCATTTGTCTAATATGCCAGCATGCCCTACTTATAGACTGTGGTACAATAGATGTTTAACTTTCATAACTATTGGGTAGTGTTTTGATTTTTCTGCGTTTGCCTGATTGAATAAAGGGGATTATTCCTCCAGCCCATAGTGACAGGCATGCTTTAGAGAAGTCAGGACTAGTGGTCCTCAATCTTCAAAATGTTGTGAATCTTTAATATACAGCTCCACAACAATGTTATTTCATTGAAACTTCATAAATATAATTTTGCTATAGTCATCAATTGTAAAGTATATATCTTATAAACAAGATATATGATATGTGACAGTTGTGAAAGGGTTGTTTGAACACTCAGAGGAGTCTAATTCCATGGTGTGAAAACCACTAATTTGAACACAATGGGGCTACTGCTGCCAATGTAGACTGTTTATCCAGCGTTGCTGGTCAGAAATCTCCGTACTTTGAAGGCAATGGGTTTTCCCAGAACAGGCTTCTCCTGAGTCCCCAAACTTCTGTCAACACCTGTTCACCTTGGTGATGATCACTGATGTATCAAATGACCATACTTAGTAAATTAGAGTAATACAGTTTTCTTTTCCACCCTAGAAAGTGGGGATTCTAAAAATATGTCTACTAGCTAAAAGCAGTGATGGTGCTCTTCCTAGGGTTCCTTACATAGTGTCCTCCTTGGATGTTCCTCTCTGATCTATACTCACCATCTATGCTGCTTCCTCTCATGAACAGCACACATGATAACACTCAACCCATCTGATCTTCAGTCAGCAGAAATATAGTAATTGTATTTCGCATATGGCCCAGTTGCTCATGATTCTGAGGCATAATCATACATTTATATATTAATCATATTGCCATACAATTTGGCAATAATCATATTGCCAAATAAAATGACACTAATTGTCTAGTATATAATGAAGCATATTTTGTATGACTATTTTCAGGAGTCTGTATATTCAATGATGAACACACCATCAGCAAATGAATGAATTCTTGTGAGATGATGTCATCACAGTGGGATTCAATGGGCTAGAAAGAGAAAAGAGGGAACCAAACTCCCTTTCATAATTAAACCTTTTCTATAACAGCATTATTAAATTATTTTTATATGTAGGTCATATCCCTCCTGACCCATTCAATTTCTTCCAAATATATTCACACCTGGGGATTAATCTTCAGAAAATTATTTTGGGGAAAGACATGTGATTATTTCAACATCTATAGTAGTGTGGGGCCATTATTCTCCCTACGTCATGTACACTTAAGATCTTTAGATACCACCTTCCCTGTGATAGCCTTGCAGCTCACTGAGTGACATGTGCATTTGATGATAAATGATACACAAACATTGAAGCCCCTTACCATATGCTGTCACCCATATCATGTTCAACATAGCAAGAACCACATGTGAGTTGAAATATACAAATACATTTTATAGTGGCTTGAAGCTAAAATCCGCAAATTAATCAAAATATTATTTGGACTCTGTTACTTTATACCAGTGTTTTTTAAGTGTACAAGTCGCAGGCCTTTTCTGTGACCCTTTGCACAGGTTTATAGTGTCCTTTTACCATCTTCATCCTCCCCAATATCCTCCATTGCTATCAGATCTCCCCCCCCTGCTGCTGTGCTTACTCTTCCAAAATACCTCCTATTTTTTAATGTCCCTTATTAAATTTATATTTTCACAATTGTCATTTTGAGTTTTACTTGTCTAACCTAATATATAGTATTTTACCGTTCCATCCATTTTTTGAAAAAAAAAGCCCTGCACTAATACACATAGATGAGAAATCTCTCTCTCTCTCTTTCTCTCTCTCTCTCTTTCTCTCTCTCTCTCTCTCTTTCTCTCTCTCTCTCTCTCTGTCTCTCTGTCTCTCTGTCTCTCTCTCTCTCTCTCTCTCTCTCTCTCTCTCTTTCTGTCTCTCATTTTAAGGCATTCATCCTGTAGTTGACATCTAAAATCACTCCATAGCATGTATGTTTCATACAGTGAGGCAATCAATATTGACGATATGGATATGTAGAGGTCCTTCTTAGATTTTTTTTTTTTGTGAACTTAAATCAACCTGGGAAGATAGAATCTCAGATAAAGATCCTCCATCACATTGGCCTGTGGCCACACCTTAAGGAATGATTTTTTTTTTGATGACTGTTGTTGCAGGATCTAGCTCTCTATGGATAGTGTCATACCCTATGAAGAGGATGTACAGGGTGTGGTGGGGACCGTGGAAGGTACTGAAAAGGATTTTTTTTTGAAGAAATGAAGATCTATGTGGCATGAACAATTAAAGTGTCCTCTAATTTGTAAGTAACATTTAAACGTACCTGTGTCCAGTATTCTGTCTACATATATTTCAAAAGTAAAATTACCTCATGTATTTCATCCTGTTGTACTGCATTTAATCTATGAAATTCCTTATAATCAGAAGTGCTGGTAAATTTTAAAAACCTTTAAAATATGACTGGGAGATATCAGGTTTTTTTTTTTTTTTAATTTTATCACAACTTTGTAAGCATGCCCAAGATCTACGTTGTCCTCTTACTTTCCAAAGAATCCATAATTCATGATTGCCATTGCTTTCAATACATGTCATTTAACCCTGTCAAATTCCAGCTTTGTTTGCATAAAAATAGTCCTCCTCTAACTGTGGGTTTTCATAAAGTGAAAATTTGTGTGCTATCCAGCGTGCTGCCTCAAAGAGTCTGGCAATATTTATGATAAGAAGCACAGCTTAAAGATAACCAAGGGAAAGGTTGGAAAATGAAAAATAACCACCATGGATGTTGTCAAGTCAGAAACCGAAGACTTTCTCAGAACAAAAATAAAAACAAAAATGAAACAAAACAAAACACACACAAAATAAATAAATAAAAATCCAACAACTAAACAATAAAAACAATGCTAGGGTGAAATTCTTTGGCAGAATATTACTCAGATCATCAGGCCTTTCAGTTGGGATTTCATTTATTATTTCTAGCAGGCCATATGAAAAGGTAAAGTCGAGATGCTGAAAGTTTTTGAGTGTAACTAGGGAAGGAACCAGCCTGAGTGGTGTTCTAAGATGTAAGTTGAACTAGTGTGATGTCACAGAGCACTGGCTGGAGATTGCGCATCTATTCCACTTGGAGGCGCTAGAATCCATTGAAGGTGAGTTCACTATCTTCACAGTGGTGTGTCAAAGCCAGGTCATTTTTTCCCACAGGCTTTTGGTGCCTGGTCTGTATCAGGAGACAGAATCTTGACGACTAGGATATTTTTCTTTGGGTAAGACATTTATGAAGTAATTGGGACCCTCATAGCTACAGAAAGCTAAAAATTTTCTCTCCTACAGTGAGTTACTGTACATTCTACTTTCCCCATGTTTATTAGCTAGGGAGATGAATGGTCTAGGTTAGTTTATGTCCTGAAATTATTATCCTTGCTAACAATAGCTTGATCACAATTCCACTAAAATGCCAAAGCTCCTCTTTGTCCATGTGCACGTTAGAAGATATTAGTTCTAAATGGCTGATATTGCCTCGACTTGTTGAGTTGTTCTTGAGTTCAGTGATGCAATGGCTTCATCAAATAATTCTGAAGCTGGGTCAGGAGAAACAATAAAGAAGGACAGTTGTGTGCTGTGTCCCTGGGAAGATATTTGTGAATGCAGGCACTTAGCTCACAGCTTACACGTACAAGAGATTCGTGGTGACCCATCTGGCCTTTTTTTTTTTTTTTCTCTCTTCTTGATCATTGGGGGTAATAGTCATAGCACCACCGAAATTGACATAGAAATTCAAGGAGAGGATCCTCATCAGAGGCAAATTAACTCAGGGCTGAAGAAATAAATGTTGATCTGAGTATGTTATTCTGAGCTCTAGAGAATTACTTGTTAATTACACTATTTTTATTTCCTTGTTTCTCTTGTTTCTTTGTTTCTTTGTTTGTTTGCTTGCTTGCTTGGTTAATTTTATTTGAGTTTCTGTATGTTTAGATTAGGCTGTCAGGAAACTCACTGTGTAGACCAGACTAGCCTTTATCTCACTAAGGTCTGCCTTGCTCTGCTTCTTAATTACTATGATTAAAGTTATGGGTCACCACCACTTCCTATTAACTTCTCCATTTGATTGTTTGTTTTGTCATTTTTTTGTTTGTATTTCTGTTTTGTTTGTCTTTCGTTTGATTTTCATTTGTTTAATTTTACTTGTTGTTGTTGTTGTTGTTGTTGTTGTTGTTGTTGTTGTTGTTGAGACAGGGTTCCTCTCTATAGCACTGGCTGCCCTGGAACTCACTTTGTAGACCAGGCTGGTCTCTAATTTAGAAATCTGCCTGTTCTTGCCTTCTGAGTTCTGGGATTAAATGTGTGTACCACCATGGCTGACTTATTAACTTCTTATTTTTATAAAATTAATTTTAGGAGCTCAAAACTGTTTAGCATAGTCTTCTTCACCTGCTCAGAAGTCCTCATAGAGAAGAGTCTTGGTCCAGCATTCACTCCCAACCCATAACCATTGCCCATCAGGAACTCATATATATGACAGAGGCAACAGCATTGTGTCTGGTTTAAACGGGCAAGATCTTCAGTCCCAGGCAATGGGCAAGTATGATATATGAAGAGAGAATGGAAGCCACAAGACAGTGTGATCTACCAAAACAGGTCTACAGCCAGGTAGAAGACAATACCTCTGAAGACTCTGAGCATGACATCACTCAAGAAGAAGAGTAGGGGGAAGCCTTCTTCCCAGGCCCTGGGGAATATTGTTGGCTGCAGAATTTCTCACGGGTGGAAGGAAGGTAATGAGCCTGTCACCCATTGGAAGGCCATCATTCTAGGGCAACTGCCAACAAACCCTTCTCTTTATTTGGTGAAGTATGACAGAATTGACAGTGTCTACGGACAGGAGCTCCACAGCGATGAGAGGATTTTAAATCTTAAGGTCTTGCCTCACAAAGTAGTTTTTCCTCAGGTGAGGGATGTCCACCTCGCCAGCGCACTGGTTGGCAGAGAGGTACAACACAAATTTGAGGGGAAAGATGGCTCTGAGGACACCTGAAGTGGGATGGTGCTAGCCCAGGTGCCATTCTTACAGGACTATTTTTACATTTCCTACAAGAAGGATCCGGTCCTCTACGTCTATCAGCTCCTGGATGACTACAAGGAAGGTAACCTCCACATCATTCCAGAGACCCCTCTGGCTGAGGCGAGATCAGGTGATGACAATGACTTCTTAATAGGTACCTGGGTGCAGTACACAAGAGATGATGGATCCAAAAAGTTCGGAAAAGTTGTTTACAAAGCTCTAGCCAATCCTACTGTGTACTTTATCAAATTTCTTGGTGACCTACATATCTATGTCTATATTCTGGTGTCAAATATCACTTAAATTGAAAAAAAATCACAAAGTACAGAAATGTAAACTTATAGGATTGAAAAAAAATGTTTGTTTTCCTTTGTTGGGTACCTATGGGTCTTTGACAACCTCAGTATCTTTGTCAATAAAATTGTTTTGTTCTAAAAATTAATACGTGTGACAGGACAAGCTTTTAGTGAACACTTTGTTGGAAGAGATGGACTATGGTGGAAAGAACATCAAAGCAAGATGAAAGTTGCAACTCAGGCTGTGAACAGTGCATACATCTAATATCACACAGGCTAGAATGGACAGGACTTAGCTACTGTCGTCTGCATAGTGAGCAAGGAATTGGAGATATGACTTAGAGGAGCAGGGATGGCAGCAAAAGATGGATTTTTAGGAAGAAGGGGAGAAAGACAGGACATAGATAGAATCTCTGGTATGAAGTCTGAGGGAGAAACAACAAGTTGGGGAAAGAGTGATAGATAAAAGGAATGTGGCCTTGTTACACAAAGTGCAACCCAGAAAACTGATCCAAAGAGACTCAGAAATCAGACAAAATAAGGTTTCATGTGAATAATGAAACCAAATGAAACTTGTCTCTCATTTTAAGATTTATTATCTTTATTTATATGGGTGGGAGTAGGGCATGAGCTTGAGATTATAGGTGACCACAGAGACATGAGTTGTCAGATCTCATGGAGCTGGCATTAAAGCTGATTGTTACCATTGGATATGAATTCAAGAAAACAAATCCAGTTTTTTTGCAGTACAATGGTGCTCTTAACAACATAGTCATCTCTCTATTCCCATTAAGATATCTTTTTAAGAAATCCAATATTAACATGCAGAAAAGAGACCAGGAAGAAGTTAAGAAAGATTTAATTGATGGTGACCTTTAAAAACAATAAAGGACACACAAATGTGTAGAGGACACTGAATTCTAAGATGAAGTTCTCAAAATGTGAAGCAGGAGACCCAGGAAGAATAGAAATTTTCTGCAAGTAGTTAAAATTGGGCATATCCACATTAGGTCCTTTGGTTTCTTAACAAATAGCCAGCCGATCAGGTCAAAGAGTAATTTAAAAGAGAAAATGAGTATACTGTGAGATAATATATGGTGGGGCATGGATCCTGAGTGCTTTCCCTGAGCACTCTTTGCCTGGGATGAATCCTGTGATCTTTTGAAGGTCTCTGTTGAGTGCCCTAGATGACCATCAAAAAGCTCCCACACTGGCCTGTTCCCCTGGCTCTCCTCCAAACATCTGACTCCCAACATACCTATGTACCATTTCAGCCTTTCTATTCCCTGGAAATTCCAGTCTTAAATTTACGTGTGACCTCATTCTCATAAAACAGTGAAGGTGTACTCAATGCATTTGTGCTGACCTTTTTTCTATGCCAGTTCTCTTGGGTTTCAAACTCTATGAGGTTGCCCAATATGTTGGTCACTACTCCTGAGTAGCCCCTGTGCTTCATGGGGGTCTTACTGGGTCCCATATGCACTCTGAGTGTTTCTTTTGTTTGTTTGTTTGGTTGGTTTTATTGTTGTTGTAGTTTTGTTTTTGTTTTTGTTTTGTTTGTTTGTTTTTTTTTGTTTTTGTTTTTAGTCAGGCTTGTCACGGACTCAATCATTGGAGTTTTTTTCTCTAGAATAAGTTTGAATGCCAAATGACTTGAAAATACTCTCTATTGTTGATTAATTTTGATATCTGGGAGAGTTTCTGTGCTAGCTGGATGTCTTAATTAGGGTTTCAATGCTGTGAAAAATCACTATGACTAAGGCAACTCATTAGAAACATTTCATTACGGCTTTTCAACATTTCATTGAAGTTTCAGAGGTTCAGTCCACTATCATCAAGGAAGTGAACATGCAAGTGTCTGGGCATATGTGGTGGTGGTGAGTAAGCTTAGAGTCTTCTGCATGCAGGGATGGTGTCTTCCACACTGAGCAGAGCTATAAAGCCTCACAGTGATATGCTTCCTCCAAAAAGGCCACACCTACTCCTACAAGGTCACACCTCCTCAGAGGCCAACTACATTCAGAGTGCCATAATGGTTTTATAGCAACTTGACAAGATCTAGAGTCTTGAAAGAGGAGGAGCCTCAGTTGAGAAAATGCCTCATTGAGATCCAGCTGTTAGGAATTTTCTTAATTGGTGGGAGAGGACCCAGTTCATTGTGGGTGGTGACACCCTTGTGGTGGTAGTCTTGTGCTCCTTATGAAAGCAAGACTTATGGAGCATGTCAATAAGCATCACCACTCCATGGCCTATGCATGCGCTTCAGGCTCCAGGAACATGTGTTGTTTCAGTTTCTTTCCAAACTACTTTGATGATGAACAGCAATTTGGAATATAAGCTGAATAAAACTTTTGCTACGGAATTAGCTCTTTGGACATGGTATGTGCTTACAACAATAGAAATTTTAAGTAAGACAATTTCTTAGAGAAACAAAATATCTAATAGTACCACTGTCACTTATCCTATAAGGACAAATAATGTGTAGATATTTTATTTTAATTAAAGGTAAGATATTCTCATGTATATAATGACATGTAATTGTTCTAGTTTGCTTCTTTCTCACACTGAAGAATACTAACATCAAAAATAACTTGGGAATATAAGGGTTATTAGGTTACATGTTACAGACTATTACCAAGGAAGGCAAAACAGGAACTTGAAGCATTACCAGGAAAGAGTGCTTATTCCTTGACCCTATCTTAGTCATTGTTCTATTGCTGTGAAGAGACATCATGGATAAAGCAACTATTATGAAACAAAGCATTAACTGGGGGCTTGATTACACTTTCAGAAGTTTAGTCAAACATCAAGTCAGTGACCCAGCACTGGAGCAATAGAGAACTATTTATCCTTAGACAGAGACAGATGTTCTGCCATTACATTGGTTTCTTGAAAACTCAAAGACCACCCTTATTGACACAACCACTTCCTCCAATGAAGCCACATCTTCTCTCATTCCTTCTAATCCTTAAACTCACTGCCTATCCTGGTGACTAAATATCCATATATATGAATCTATAGGGGACATTCTTATTCAAACCACCAAAAATCATGTGGCTTGATTGAATATTTTATTTTAAATACAGAGTAAAAGCTTCCCTTTTATAAATGACTACTGATGAGCTTACCCACAGTGATCTACCCTCACACATCGACCATCAAGGAAGAAAATGTCCCATAGACTTACCCAAAAACCAAGTGAATAGAGACAATTCTTCAATTGTTCTCTCTCCTAAGGTGACACTAGATTGTCAAGTTGGAGATAAATAAAATCCCAGCACATTAAGGTTTATCCTACTCAATAACTCACACAAACATTACTCATCACAATCTCCTCCTTTTGTCTGGTTATAGACCCACTTCCCTCCATGGCAGAAGTGAAGGGTAAGTACCTTGACCAGCAAGGATACTCAATAATAGGTTACAAGTAGTGAATATGTCTTATAGCCTCACAACACCTACATTCTAATGTGTGTTACACTTTCTGGGAGACACCCCAATCTTTCCAATTTCCTGCCAACTCATATTTGACCAGAAAAATTCTCATCAAGAAATCCAATGACTTTTAATTGATTTCTTTCTCCTGAGGGAATGGAGTGTTACCCCTTCATGGATGTATTGGTGTCTGATTCATAAGTAATAAAACCCACTACTATTAACAGCTAAATCACAGGTGCTATGACAAATAACAACTCACATGAGAAGCATCACATTCGGTTAAGCCTTTTCAGAAGTTTTATTGGAGATTTATTTATATACTAAATAAATCCATTGATTTATTTATTTTTAAGTGTGTAATTTAATGATTCTAAACACATTTCACCACTGTCATTTTTCACTCATTTTCTGGTACTTCATATGATATTCAATTCTACTAAAATACAATAGTGAATTCAGAAGAAAGACCAGAGGTGTGGGTAGCAGCAAAGTTCTTGAGTCTCAAGGACAACAGATACTGTGGCTGAATATTCCAACTACAACAACTAGGTAACATTGGGTCTACACTTAGCATGCCTTTTCTAGAAAAAAAAATTAAAGAATTAAGCCATGTTTCCTCTAAACCTGACATGTTACTATCAGAAATGAAAGAAGTATCCATGATCACATGAATATGAAAGGGGCATGAAGCACCACAACTGTTCAACTTATGGGCAGCTAGTCAGCATTAACACAAGAAGGGACCAAAGACAATAAACAGCTTTGAAGACATGTCCAAATGACCACGTTCATTTACAAGTTTCTTACCCATTCCATGAACATCCATTGATTGATTAACTCATTGATTAAAGCACTCAGGTACCAATCACTTTTCAGAGTGCATATTGTACTACCTATGAATGTTGTACTGTGGACCAAAGCCTTCATCAAAGACCCATGACTGACATTTCAAAACAATTTAACCACAGAATTCTTTATTTGACACAAAGTGATAGGATCCATCTATCTCTTCAAGGATATCTCTGTTTTGTTCAAAAAGACCAAAAATGCAATGCAAGTTTAGGATCTTGATCCCCTATCCATGCATCTTAAACCCATAGGGGCTAGCTAGACTGTAAGGTCAGAAGTCTAAACTTCACCTATACTACAACTAACTCTGAAGATATCTAGCAATTTCCAGTTCCTTTCTGGTACTTACCCACACCAAGTCTGCATTAAGGAATATGGTCTAGTGTGAGATAGTGCCAGCAGTTAATTGCAAAATCCCACTATGAGTTGAGTTGTATGTAAACTGAGACATCTGTAATATAGATACACATGCATATTCACAAATACTCACAGAAAGAGGCAAGAAGTAGAGGAGCTGAATCTTAGAAATCCT
This sequence comes from Mus musculus, assembly GCF_000001635.26. Taxonomy (NCBI): domain Eukaryota; kingdom Metazoa; phylum Chordata; class Mammalia; order Rodentia; family Muridae; genus Mus; species Mus musculus. Next base: position 39,083,886 of record NC_000087.7, read on the forward strand.
CAAGGATGAGAATGAAAATCTTGTAAGGCACAGAGGTAAGAGAGAAACTGTGTCTTTCTGCACAAAATCAGGCCATTCTGTCTTCCATTACTGAACGGGAAGGCTCACTATCCCTTATCGCTATCTGATAAGGTATAGACAGTTGATGAAGGATGAATAGTCAGTTTTCATCAAAGGTATTGACTTTGAAGGTGATAGATTGTTCATGCTCTACAGGAAGCCAGATGTCCAAGAGTTTATGGGAAACACAAATGATTTGAATGGTTTGTAACAAAGGGGAGAAGACGAGATATGAAGTTGGCAGGAGGAGTTAGGTGGGAATGGGCCAGGTTTTGTTCTGGGAGGAGTTACTAAAAGAATTGGAAAGTAAATTCCATCAAAATATAGTGTATGAAATTCTCAAGGAATTAAGGAAAGTAGTTCGTAATATACCATGTCTGTACTGAACACACACAGACCACTTGTATTGCCATCTTCTAAATAACAACTTCTTATACAGCAGTTGAATTACATTGAGGGCAAAAGTATTCCAGAGGTTATTTAAAATTAAGAAGAATCTGGGGAGATGGCCCAGGGGTAAAGCCAAGTGTTTGGTCAAACATTCACCTACAACACCAGTGCTTAGGAATTGGTGTGGCAGAGACAGAAGGATGACTGTGCCTTCATGAATGTCAGCCTCACTCCTAGCTCAGCAAGAAACCCTGTCACAAGGGGAAAATTAGGGAGTGAAGTAGCAGAAAACAGTATACCCTTCCCTATCCTCTGCACTTACCTGTATATTTCTGTATGCATACACACATCAATATGATTACTGTATAAAAGAGGTTACTTTGCATACATTATAGGCAAAAGCAATGTTGTTTTACCCTAGAGACCTGAAGACTTTTATATCATTAGGGTCCTGGAGAAACTCTCCAGATATAGAGGATTGATATATCTTCTTCCTGTGCAAAGGAAACCTCAGTTAAGTGTGTGTGTCAGTGACTTTAAACACCTTTCTTCCTCCAGATTCCTATTTATACCACAGAATGGTCTGTAAATAATGAAAATATGAAAATAAGACTTTTTCAGCGTGTTGCCTTCTTTTAAAATCATATTTATAATATTTTACTAAATCGATGGGAAATCTTCAGCTCCAAGGAACAATGGATTCAATCCTGTTGACTTCTGTTTTATCCCATTATGAATAGGAATTAATTGTACATCAACATTTTCCACGATTTGAACTAAATCAGGAATAAGGGATATGTTTCCATAAAAATAAGGAATGCCAATATGGTTAATCAAGTAGAAATGTGTGTATGTGTGTGTGGGGTGGGGTTAGGATGCCTTTGGATTATTTCAGAATGATGGCTGATCAGAAATATGTTATGCAAATAACCCTAACCTGTGAGAAAAGAAAAGTAATGATATAAACTATACTACCAAGTGTCATGGCCACTTATTAGTTGATTTCATTTTTTTTTTCATTCCTTTATTCGTTTGAATTCTTGTGGGCCACAGATAATCACACGTTCAAATGTGTTAGTTTTCCAGGTGATGGGCTGTTTAGAATTAATTAGGAGTTGTTTTATTATTAAAGGAGATTTGTCACAGAGTCTTGAAATATCAAAAACCCATCAGGCTCTCTCTCTCTCTCTCTCTCTCTCTCTCTCTCTCTCTCTCTCTCTCTTTCTTTCTCTCTCTCATTCTCTCTCTCTCACTCTCTCTCTCTCTCACTCTCTCTCTCTCCCTCTTTCATTACTCTCTGCCATCTCCATCATAAGTTGTTCATTCTCAACTACTGCTCTACATGTTTTGCCTCTGTGTTGCCATGGTGTCTACCATGATATCCGTGACTTGCCCTATGGAACTGTAAGACCACAATTAAATGTTTCCTCTGATAAGTTGGTTTGGTCATGATGTCTCTCACAGCAATAGAACAGTAACCAAGACATACATACTCCTGTTTATTTTTTGAAACATTCTTCATTTCTTTCATTAAAGTTACCTTTTGTCCATTGAACAGTTTTAAGAATAATGTTTATGGGCCCAAATAAATAGTGCCAATTGGTGTGGCACTCTCAGGAGGTGTGAAATAGTTTCATGAGGTGTGACATTGGTGGAGTAGTTGGGACACTGATGGAGATGTGTCTTTGTTGAGTTGGTGTGATCTTGTTGGAAGAAATGTAACAATGTGGTGGTAGGCTTGGAGGTCTGCTGTCCTTAAGCAATCCCCAGTTTGACACAGTCTCCATCTACTTCCTGTATATCAAGACCTAAAACTCATCTCCTTCTCCAGCACTGTGTCTGTCTGAAGGCTACAATGTTTCCAGCCATGACAATAATGGAGTAAACCACTGAAAAGAAGTTACAAAGTGTTCAAGATTTACTATGATCCTGGTGACACTTCATGGAAATAAAACCCATACTAATACTCACATAAACACTCAAAACACATTTGATGTTTTGTGGGAACAGACTTTAAGGCCCTCTGCCTAATGCCTGGAAGCTATTCATTTCCAAGCAGCTATCAGATGAAGATGTAGAACTATCAGCTCCAAATGAACCATGCCTGCCTGGATCCTGCCATATTCTTACCTTGATGATAATGGACTGAACTTCTGAACCTGTAAGCCAGGCCCAATTAAATGGTTTTCTAATAAAACATGCATTGGTAAGTGTGTCTGTTTACAGCAATAAAATCCTAACACACACATGTACATATACACCTAGATATACTGAGTCACAGACACACACACATGGAAACATTCACACACAAACACACACACACACACACACACACACACACACACACACACACACACACACACATACATTTACAGGGACTTTAGATTCAGCCAGTACCCATGCAATTTCATTGTGGTGTCGAATACATGTGTTTGTCGAACATGACTATTGCTCTTTCTTTTAGGAGTTATGTGGACAAAATCTGTACACTCACTTCATTCCTCTTCAACATCAGAAATCTCAATTTAAAGAAAGTGAGATAATGAGAAGTAGTTTTAGATACCTCTTTTTTTTCCTGTGAGTAGCTTCCACTTCAAGTCACCAAGGAAAAATAAACATAACAGGAAAGAAATTCATATCCAAATGCCCTTTACTAGCTCATAATACATTCTCCATAATGAATATAAACTTTTATTTAGAATTCCCAAGGAAATGATACTTTTGAAAAATCCTTACTTTCAGATAGGCTTTGGTATTTCATTTCCCTGCAAAGGAACACCAATGTAAAAAGACAGAATCTAGATTGCTTTGTGCACAAGTTGAATCAGAAACATTTGATAATGTGCATACAGGGACTCACCACATTTTTACAAACACACACACACACACACACACACACACACACACACACATATATATTGGGGGGTGAAAGGAGACATCTGGAGAACAATAAGACCCTCATTAGCATTAAACATTCCTGAAGTCAAGTAATAATCTCTAACAACATCAATAACAACAACAACAAAAACAACAACAAGAATAGATGTTCATTAGGAAGAACGTTTCTTTTTTGATAACTTTCCATTAGCCACAGAAAGAGCGGGCATGATCCATCTGCAACACTTTATAGATACTTATTACAATTACCACTAAAATTTTTAAAATAATATGGATTTTTAAAAATGAAATTGAAATAAAATAGATTTTTCAGCTGTTAAAAGGGGGAAAATGTGTTCTAGAACGAAATAAAGAGTGTAAGAACTAATTGCTTTTTTAATAAAGAACATCCTTATAACTCATGTGTCAGTAAGAATCAGGATTATAATGCAGTTGATTTTCTCAGTCTAGAATAATTTTAATGTGTTTGAATATTTCCAGTTGTAAGAAAGGATCTCAGAATTTTCACAAGACAAGAAGAAGACACCAAGTAGTTCCTTGCTTTTGTTTCAAAAGTCTTAGTTCCTTTTCTGCAGAGTCCCAGACATTCCAGGGAAGGGTTTGAAACATCCAACAACTTATAAGACCATAACCTCAGAGGGAAACTACCTTTCTCAGTAAATGGAAGTAGGAAAGCTGAAAAGATCCATCAAATCTCTTTAGAACAAAAGTGGCAGCTGGTTCACAGAACAAGGTATCATTTAGCAACTCAGCCAAGAACTAAGAGGATTTGAAATGATAATAACACAGAGTAATAAAAACCACTATGCGGTTGTAATTTAATCGCATATATATACTTTGGACAGAGAAAGCAATCAAATCTTGGGATCTCTCTGCTCAGCCCAATGAAACTCTGGGTCATGCTGCAGATGTCCCAAGTTCATGGCTCATCACAGATACTGGAAGTCTCTGGGAAACTAGAACTACATCACGTAAGTGCTGTGAGTCCAAAAACATGATTTCAGAAATTGTTCAAGTCCTCATCTTGCTTGGAAAAAAAAATCACATAGCACCAGAAGTAATAAGAAGTTCATGGTATCAATTCCAACAGGTAAGCACTACTAACAAATATCTGTTAAACATTGGATTGTTACCAACACAAATGAGGAGATGATTTTTAAATTTAAATGCAATTACATTTTAATAATTCGTAGTAATGTTAAGTGTCCAGTGTGAAACTGTGGGTGTAGGGGAAGTTGGTGAAGTGAGAGAGAACATGGCCGGCAGAAGGTTCTGTGCTCTGTGAAGGCTGACATGGGAGGAGTGAAAGATACTTACCATGCATCCCTGGTTGTGCATCTGGCTGTGTAAATCCACTGACACTACATGGATGGGGGTGAACTAGGGGAAGACAATGGTACCAGATTCTTTGTCTCTGGCATCCCTTATTGGGCCTTAAAAAACATAGACAGTCTAATGTTTTAGAGCTTTATTTTAGACAGCAGGGAGAAAAACAAAGAGTAAAAAGATTGTTAGACTTGCCATGGCCAAAAGGAGAGATGGTGAAAGACGTAGAAGGAAGGACAGAAAGCAAGTTAGAGAGTAAGAAAGGTGAACGCTTAGAGAAAGAGGTAAATGTTTACAAAGAGTTAGGATTGTAAAAGTTAGGAGAGAGAGAGAGAGAGAGAGAGAGAGAGAGAGAGAGAGAGAGAGAGAGAGAGAGAGAGAAAGAGAGAGAGAGGGAGAGGGAGAGGGGGGGAGAGACTGATGTAGGGCCAAGTAGCCTCTGATGTATTGGGCTTGTTATCTTGCTGTTGCTAGGTAACTGGAAGTTATCTAACCTGAAGATGAGAACCTTTGGTCATTTTGTATGTGACTGCTAGCCATTAGCCAGTGCTGGGCGGGAGTGCTTGTGGGTTTGGTAACTTTAACAGGAGCCAGGGTTCCAGAAATACTGAGGAAATGCCTTCCTTCCCATGTAGGTGAAAATTACTACCCATTAGGTTTCATCAGGTTTAAGGACTTCAGCATGACTGGAGACCAGGCATTTTGTACATAGCACAATGCCCCAAGCTCAATGATCAAATTTAACTCTAGCCTCCAGATTTTGTGGTTTCTCAGGCAGAACACCAGCAGAGAGGATGTGAGTTTGAAACTCTGGAGACTCCTACCATTAGAAATCAAGGCATGGAGGTGGGGTGGGGTAAAATGATCTTAGAAGAAATCTGTAAAACAGTGAAAGGACAATTGAAAAGACATATGGAAAAGACCAGCAACAGGGGATGCCTCAGTAGACCATCCTTGTTTTCATAGCTTGGCAAGACAAAATTCAAATGACCAGTAGTACTGGAGGAGACTCTGTGAATGCATCAGGGAGTGTAGGGTAAGGGTAGGAGGGAGTGAGGGAGGGTGAGATAGAGAAAAAAGTAGAAGGAGAAAAAGAAAGAGAAGGAGAAGGAGAAGAATATGGAGAGGAAGAGGAGAAGAAGGAAGGGAAGAGGAATGGGTGGAGCAGAATTACAAGAAGGAGAAGGAAGAAGAACAAAAGAAGAGGAAGAGGAAAAGCAAAAAGAAGGAGGAGGACTTGGAGAAGTAGAAAAGGAGAAGGTTAAATAAAGAGGAGAGAAGGAGAGAAGGAGAATGAGAGAAGGAGGAAGAGAAGGAGAAGTCAAAGGCACAGAAGAAGAAGAAGAAGAGGAAGAAGAAGAAGAAGAAGAAGAAGAAGAAGAAGAAGAAGAAGAAGAAGAAGAAGAAGAAGAAGAAGAAAAAGAAGAAGAAGAAGAAGAAGAAGAAGAAGAAGAAGAAGAAGAAGAAGAAGAAGAAGAAGAAGAAGAAGAAGAAGAAGAAGAAGAAGAAGAAGAAGAAGAAGAAGAAGAAACAGGAGTAGGAGGAGAAGAAGAAGAAGAAGAAGAAGAAGAAGAAGAAGAAGAAGAAGAAGAAGAAGAAGAAGAAGAAGAAGAAGAAGAAGAAGAAGAAGAAGAAGAAGAAGAAGAAGAAGAAGAAGAAGAAGGAGGAGGAGATGAAGGACAAGATCAAGAAGAACAAGAAGAAGATGAAAAAGAACAAGAAGGAAGAAGGAAGAAGAATACGAAAGAAGAAGAAGAAGAAGAAGAAGAAGAAGAAGAAGAAGAAGAAGAAGAAGAAGAAGAAAGAAGAAGAAGAAGAAGAAGAAGAAGAAGAAGAAGAAGAAGAAGAAGTATAAGAAAAAGAAAAAGAAAAAGAAGAAGAAGAATAGAAGAAGAAAAATAAGAAGAAGAAGAAGAAGAAGAAGAAGAAGAAGAAGAAGAAGAAGAAGAAGAAGAAGAAGAAGAAGAAGAAGAAGAAGAAGAAGAAGAAGAAGAAGAGAAGAAGAAGAAAAAAAGAAGACGAAGAAGAAGATGAAGAAACAGGAGTAGGAGGAGAAGGCGAAGGAAAAGGAGAAAAGAATAAGGAGGAGAAGGATAAGGCAAAGAAGGAGAAAAAATAGTAGAAGAAGGTAAACAAGGAGAAGAAATGAGAAGAGATGAGAGACTTAGATAGCCAGACAGAGACAGACAGACAGAGAAACTTAGACATATAGAGTGAGACATGCACATAAACATTCACACAGAGACACACAAGTAGGCACAGAGACAGAGAAAAATATACATAGAAAGAGAGACATGCACAGAGACATTCACAGAGTTACACACATTCACACAACTTAATTAAGAAGTATTTACAAAAATATATCTATGAAATTATGAGGATATTAAGTACTAAATTATGTGAGCATTGAGGAGGAATGAGATCCAACCAAATTTTGCAAGTCCTGCAACATTCTCCATGCTTCCACACAGCTTTAGCTGTGGGAGTATCAGTTATAGGGCTGTAACTTTTGTTATCTTCATTTATAATTTACTGTGAATCTCCTTTCTCCACCATTCAATATGGTCAGTAGTTTCCATGTGGAAGGACTTTCTAATGAATGGCATCTAGTGAAAAAGAGAAAACAATTTTAAAAAGAGTCTCTATGCTAGAGGCAACTGTACAAACAATTCATAGTTATTCTCCAAATGCAGGGCTCAAAGAACACAGAGGCTCCTCTAGCTGGTGCACAGATCTTAAGTTTGGCCCCACAGCATCACTGGGAACCTATTGACAATTCTCACTCAGTTCATAAAGCTATGGAGCATTCCAATTTATTGAGTTCCAGAGAAAAAGCCATTTGGAAGCGTATTTTCCTAAAATTGAAGATTGCACTGAAATTTATGAAAAGTGAGAATAATTTTTAACGTGAAAAATCATTCCACACACACACATTAAAAAAATACATGAAGGCAAAATTGACAGCAATATATTTGACACAACACCCACCCACACACACCTACACACACCCACACACACACCCACACAGAGAGAGAGAGAGAGAGAGAGAGAGAGAGAGAGAGAGAGAGAGAGAGAGAGAGAGAGAAAGAGAGAAAGAGAGAGAGAGAGAGAGAGAGAGAGAGAGAGGGAGGGAGGGAGGGAGGGAGGGAGGGAGGGAGGGAGGGAAGGAGGGAGGGAGGGAGGGAAGGAGGGAGGAGGGGGAGGGAGGGAAGGAGGGAGGAGGAGAGGTGGAGAGACAGATGTACACTTACAATACATATTTTTAAGTCAAGTTGTCAAAACTCCTGACACAATCAATGTTCAGGAAGAAATTTATATGGCAAACACTCACCAGGGAAAGACTGTCACGATAAAGACAGCATAGGAGGAAACAACAAGTTCATCTGTGGCATTGAGAGCCTGAATGGGCCCTTCTCACATTTGTTTGGATTTAGAATGCAAGATTTAGTTCAGAACCACCCAGCTTCCTCCTTCTTGCCCAACGGATCTACTTCTGCTAGGGCACAGTCACAAAGGTTCCACAACATTTCTAGACAGTTTTCCCAGTTTGAGACAACTGAGACTGTGGGAGAAATACCCCCCCATCTTAATTAAACTAAGCCACACAACTGCAAAATATTTTTGAAAACAGTTTAAATTCAATTTTGGAAAGAGAACAGAGAGCTCCACTTTGAAATGGACTGAATTAGTCTTTAGGTTCCATTGTGCACCCTAAATGAAATATAATGTAAAAGATTCCATTTTCTATGTAGCAAGTGAGGGCTGAAAACAACACACTAATGGAGATAAAATGCAAAAAAACTGGGATATATAGTAAAAATTCAAACTGACTGTGTGAATAACAATGTATTTATACACGTTAACTGTCCTATTGACCACAGTGTCATTCATCATTTTGTTAGGGGATACAATCTAGGGACTAATCATCAGGGTTTGACAGTAAAATCCTTAGGCTCAATACACCAGACATTAGCTGAAAAATGATTTACGAGAATGTAATGTCCTTTGGTGTATTCTCTGTGAATCTGTTGTATGGATGCCCTGTCGTTGGTTGTTTTAGTTGTTGGTGTTGTTTTAAAATAGAAATATTGAATGCAAAAGCAAGTGGCAGGAGCCCAAAAGTTCTTTGCATCCTCTCTTTCTCCTTCCCATAACTTTCTAATTTTATCAATCCCCACATTCATTAAAAAATTAGGAAGTTCAAAAAATACAGAAACTGATTCATCATCTTTACTTTGTGCTTGCATGCTGGTTGCAATTATCTTGTAAACATTAAAAATCAGGCTAACATACTGCCTATGTTCAACAGGATTTCATTGATGTGCAGAGACATCATGACTCAGGAAACTCTTATAGGGAAAATTTAATTGAGGTTGTCTTACAGTTTCAGAGGGTCAGTACATTATTATCTTGGCAGGAAGCATGGCAGCATCCAGTAAGAGGAGGTGCTGGGGAAGGACCTAATTGGTCTATATCTTAGTCTGAAGGCAACAATGAGGAAGCTTGTGGCCACAGGTAGCAAGGAAGAGGATCGATCATCGATACTGGGCAGAGATTGTGCACTACATTAAAGCAAGCCTACACAATGATACACTTCCTCAAACAAGCCCACACCTTGTAATAGTGCCACATCCCATGGGCAAAAGATATTCTAATCAACACACTGCATCATAGGAAAATGGCAGAGAGACATAAAGAAAGATACTACATGATTACATTCCTCTGGTCACAAGTGCTATATACCTACACGCTTATATGCACACACACACACACACACACACACACACACACACACACACACACACACACACACACACACACACACACATGACTATCTGATATGCATAATAATAATGTTCAGTCTAGGGTCCTGCGCGATTGGATTGGACCAGGCGCTGTGTTCCATTCACCAGAGGTCTTATGATCCCGTGGAGGATCCTGTGTGGGTCCTTGTGGGTGTGTGCAGAATCACCCGGGCCAGGGACCATGGTGCTCCCTTGATCTACTTCTGTTGTCCAATTGCTCTGGCTAGGATTTCAAGTGCTATATTGAAAAGATAGGAAGAAAGTGGGCAGCCTTGTCTAGTCCCTGATTTTAGTGGGATTGGTTTTAGTTTCTCTCCATTTAGTTTGATGTTTACTACTGGTTTGCTATATACTGACTGGTTCTATTTCTTTAGGGGATATGGGGCTGTTTAGATCTTTATTCTGATTTGGATTTAACTTTCGTACCTGATTTCTGTCTAGAAAATTGTCCATTTTTTCCAGGTTTTCCAGTTTTGTTTAGTATAGCCTTGTGTAGTAGGATGTGATGATGCCTTGGATTTCCTCAGGTTCTGGTCTTCTGTCTCCCTTTTCATTTATGATTTTGTTAATTAGGATACTATCACTGTGCCCTCTAGTTTGTCTTGCTAAGGGTGTATCTATCTTGATACTATTTTCAAAGAACAGGCTCCTAGTTTGGTTGATACTTTGAATAGTTCTTTTTGTGCCACTTGGTTGATTCCAGCCCTGAGTTTGATTATTTTCTGCTATCTACTCCCCCTTGTAAATTTGCCTCCTTTTGTTCTAGAGCTTTTAGGTGTGCTGTCAAGCTCGTAGTGTATGCTCTCTCTGGTTTCTTTTTGGTGGCACTCAGAGCTGTTGGTTTTCTTTGCGGGACTACATTCATTGTGTCCCATAAGTTTGGGTATATTGTCCCTTCATTTTCATTAAACTCTAAAAAGTGTTTAGTTTCTTCTTTATTTCTTCCTTGACCAAGTTATCATTGAGTAGAGTTTGTTCAGCTTTTACATGAATGTTGGCTTCCTATTATTTATGTTGTTATTGTAGATCAGCCTTCCTCCATGGTGAAGTGATAGGGTGTATGGGATACTTTCAATATTTTTGTTGAGTCTTGTTTTGTGACTGATTATATGGTCTATTGTGGAGAAGGTACCATGAGGTGCTGAGAAGAAGTTATATCCTTTTGTTTTAGGGTAAAATGTTCTGTAGATATCTATTAAATCCATTTGTTTCATAAATTCTGTTATCTTCAATGTGTCTCTGTTTAGTTTCTATTTCCCGGATCTTTCTATAGATAAGAGTGGGTTGTTGAAGTCTCCCACTATTATGGTGTGCAGTGCAATGAGTGATTTGAGCTTTACTAAAGTTTCTTTAAAGAATGTGGATGCCATTGCATTTGGAGCATAGATATTCAGAATTGAGGGTTCATCTTGGAAGATTCTACCTTTCATGAGCATTAACTGTCCCTTCTTATCTTTTTTGATAACTTTGGGTTGGAAATTGATTTTATTCTATATTAGAATGGCTACTCCAGCTTATTTCTTCACACCATTTGCTAGGAAAATTGTTTTCCAGCCATTTACTCTGAGGTAGTATCTGGTTTTGTCCCTGAGGTGGGTTTCTTTTATGCAGCAAAATGTTGTGTATTGTTTATATAGCCAGTCTGTTAGTCTATTTGTTTTTATTGGTGAATTGATTCCAATTAAGGCAACTTCAGACCAACTTCTCTTATGTATATCAATGCAAAAATACTCAATAAAATTCTCCCCAAGCTAAAAGGGCTATTAGGTCCTTTTCTGATAGTCAAAACTGCAATGAGAACTGCCAGTTTTCCTAGTGTCACTGGCTAATTGTTCTTAGATAGTAACTAGGCTTTCTCCTACTTAGAGCACATTCCAAGAGGTTGTATAACAATTAACCAAAGGTCATCAGAAGGGAACTAATGATTTATTATAGCTTCTAGGGTAAAACATAAAATATTGATTGGGTTTACCTATACAAAACTTCACTAATATCATAGTTATGGTTTGATACCTTCAGTGAACCTGTGGATCTGAGACAGTTGATGAACTTTGTAACATGTGGTCATGTATTCTGAAATATGTATAAGTGCTGAGGACAAAGAGACGAGGAAAATCGAGAGAGAAGATTTTTTTTTGCCTTTCTCCACTTAGACTATTTTTTTTTTTACCCACTTATAAGAATTTTTCCCTTTCCGCACTTAGGGTCTTTCTACTTTTCCCCTTATATAACTTTCATAAAAATATTTTTATAACTTAGTAATAACTTCTATAATCCCTTCTCTAAATTCCTTCTCTTCCAGTGACATCTGGCTTGTTGGCTCAAAGTTAGAGCCCAGCAATTCCTGCTGAGCTAGAAAAAAGGCTGCATTGCTTAATCCTCCTCTGTTAGGCTACAGGTGTTAATCACCTAAGCCAGCCTACACTCAGAAAGACCCAGTACTTTTTAGAAGTTATCATCAGCATTTCAGTACAATTTGAGAGCTAAAAAGCCCTGAGACACTTAGATTTTAAAGCCATTGTCAGGGTCCTACTCTGTGACTCCACTGCTATCCTGGCTCAGAGCAATCCTGGTCCTCAAACTCTACTATAGAGCAGTAGTGATTAAAAAAACAAAAACAAAAACAAAAACAAAAACAAAAACAAAAAAAACAAACAAACAAAAAAACCATGGTATTGATACAGAGACTGACAGATGGATCAGTGGACTAGAACTGAAGAACCAGAAAGAAAAACAGACATTTATGGACACTTGATATTTGGAAAGAAGCAAATATCTTGGGCATATACCAAAAAGATGTCCCAGCATGCCCCAAGGCATATGTTTTTCTATGTTCATAACAGCCTTGTTTATTATAGCTAGAAGCTGGAAATAACCCAGATGTCCCACAACAGAAGAATGGATACAGAAAATGTGGTTCATTTACACAATGAAATACTACTCAGCCTTTAAGAAACAAAGACATCCTGAGTTTTTCAGGCAAATGGATGTAACTCGGAAATATCATTCTGAGTAAGGTAACTCAGAACCAAAAGTACATGCATGGTATATACTCATTAATAAGTGGATATTAGCCAAAAAAGTGCAGAACACCCTGTATTCATTCCGCAGAACTTAAAAAAGTTAAAAAACCACAAGGCCCAAGTGAGGACACCTCAATCCCACTTGGAAGGGAGAAGAAAGAAATCACAGGGTGGGTGGGGAGTGGGGGGAGTGTCTCAAGTCGGGATGGGGACCAGGAGTACTAGAGAAGAACATGATCAGGTATTGGGTAGAGAAAAAAACAAAAAACAAAAAAAAACAAAAAACAAAAACAAAAACAAAAAACAAAAAACAAAATCAACAACAACAACAACAACAAAAAAAAAAAACCTGAAGCCCTGAGGTACAGCAGAAAGAATGAAAACAGGCAACCTATGGAGGTATGGCGTTGGGGACCTCCCAGAATGTACCAGAGCCCTGGGAGGTGAGAGACTCTCAGGACTCAAATGGAGGTATCTTAGATGAAATGCCCTTCAGTGTGGAGTAGGAACTTGTAGATGGGGAGTAGGAACTTGTAGAATCCACATCCAGTAGAAAGATAAGGAAGGCATGAAGTGAGTGATGGGGTTGCCATCCCACGTCAAAAGCTCTGACCCAGAACTATTCCTGTCAAAAAGAACTTCAAGAACAAAAACAGAGAAGAGCCTAATGGAAATGAGGTCCAGTGAAAGGATCAAGGTGGGGCCCAGCTTGGGGAAAGGCCCCAAGACCTTACACTACTACTGAGGCTATGAAGTGCTCACAAAATGTGGCCTATTATGACTGTACCCGAATGACCCAAAAAGCAACTGGAAGAGTCAGGTGCAGATATTTACACCCAACCAATGGTCAGAAGCTGCTGATCCCTCTGGTTCAATGAGGGAAAAGCTGGAAGAAGCTGATGAGGAGGGCAACCCTGTATGAGGACCAGCAGTCTCATTTAACCTGGATCTCCAAGACCTCTCTGACACTGAGCCACCAATCAGGCAGAATATAAAAGCTGACATGATGCCCCAACCACACATACAGGAGAGGACTGCCGGGTCTGGGTTTAGTCAGAGAAGATGCACCAAACCCTCAAGAGACTGGAGGCCACAGACAGTCTCTTGGGTAGTTCTGGTGAGGTGGGGGTTGAAGACAATTTTGTGGAAATGGTGGGCGGTGGTATGGGATGTGGAACAATCCGAGGGGGGACCTAGAGGGGTATAACACCTGGAGTGTGAAGAAAAGATTAAATAAATCAAAAAAGATAAATAAATAAATAAATAAATAAATAAATAAATAAATAAATAAATAAATAAATAAATTCTTAATGAACACTGGCTTTTAAAGGTTTCTTTCTTTTGAGTTCTCTCTCTCTCTCTCTCTCTCTCTCTCTCTCTCTCTCTCTCTCTCTCTTTCTCTCTCTCTCTCTTTCTCTCTCCTTTCTCCTCTTCCTTTTCTTCCTATTTTTCACTTGCTGCTTTGCTCCAGAATATTTATCAACAGTCACCTATTATTCTAACTATGTTTAGAAGGGAATGAGTCTCTGCCTCTTTAAGGTATCTAAGGGAGTTTTTTTTTTTCCTACAAAATTAAAATGAGAGTATTGGCCTGGAAATTACCCAATGCTTGTTTTGTAGTGTGTAGCACATTCCTGATACTTCCAGAGGACTTCCTTTTGGTTGAAAATTTTGTGTCTGTGTATCAGAGGGAGAACAATAAATGGAGAAAGAGAGGATAAGGTGGGAGTACTCATTGTTTTTTAATTGCTGAGAAATAATCTATGCACTAGACACACCAGTTCTTTGACCATTTCCCAGATAAAACACCTGCTTTTAGCTAAGAACGATTACAAACAAATATAGTAAAAATATGTAAGTATATTTTTGTGAGAATATGTTTTCCATTGATTTAATTATCAGAAATAATATTTTTCAGTCCTGTACTTAATTTGTGTAGCCCCTATATATGAATCCCTTAAATATGTGTACTTGGCTTTTGAAATATATTGAGATAGCTATCCAGGCTCTATTCTAATCTATCAGAACAATGTATGTCAGTTATAATAAGTATATAATATCCCTATCATAATTACTGAATAATATATAGATAAAGCAAGACATCAATCTTTAGCCCTTAGAGATGCCCAGACAAAGATAACTGATAATAAATAGCTCTGAAAAGATAGTTAATAAAATTTATATTTGTCCACTTTGGTGAAGTAAAACCCCTCTGCACAGATATTTCTTTCATGATATAGAATAGAGGTCATAACTGTCACAAGAACAGATTTATATAGCTGGTCAAAATTCTTTACATGATTACAAAAGAGGTCGAATATACATGACATAGTCTTTAGTTGAATTGAACTTTTATAAAGAGAAATTTGACAAAAAATAATATTTACTCTATGGGTGCTTTCAAAAAACAGAATGGTTTTCATGGAACAAGTTTGTATTGGAAGGATTAGAAGTTCCAAGCTATCTTTGGTTACATACTAAGTTGGGGCCAGCCTAGGCTATATGACATCCTGTCTGAAAATAGGAAATTACTGGAACCAGTAGTTTATCTTTATGAATCCTGTACTTTGGAGACTGAATCATGAGCAATATTAGAAGTACAAGGTCTATCAGTACCAGAAAGTATAAAAAGAATTTCCCCACACAAAAATAATTTAAGAGTTATACTTAGGGGCGTGATTATGTTGCCAGGGAATAAAAGCACTTTGAGTTTAGAGTGGTCAGTAATGAGGAGTGAGTATTGCCCTTGCACAGGACTCACATTGGGTAGCTCACAGTCACCTCTAGCTTGAGCTTCAGGGGGCCTCTGGCACCTGTGGGCTTGTGCATTTCCTTACATACATATGTACGTACCAACACATACACACACACACATACACACACATACACACACACACAAACACACACATACACACACACACACACACACACACATTTAAATAATAGGGAAAAGTACGTTGCTTTATCTATCAGTTTAAAGGAAGTTTGAGTTGAATGTACTTAAAAGAGGTGCCTCATAACCAAAGTATGAAATCTGCTAATCTTCCACAAATTAGGTGACTCACAGCCACTAGTCAAATAAATTACACCCTATAAAATCAAATAACACCATTAAAAAATGGGGCTCAGAACTGAACAATGGTTTCTCACCCGAGGAATACCGAATGGCAGAGAAGCACCTGAAAAAATGTTTAAAATCCTTAATCATCAGGGAAATGCAAATCAAAACAACCCTGAGATTCCACCTCACACAAGTCAGAATGGCTAAGATGAAAAATTCAGGTGACAGCAGATGCTGGCGCGGATGTGGAGAAACAGGAACACTCCTCCGTTGTTGGTGGGATTGTAAACTTGTACAACCACTCTGTAAATCAGTCTGGCGGTTCCTCAGAAAATTGGATATAGTAGTACCAGAAGATCCAGCAATACCTCTTCTGGGCATATATCCAGAAGATGCCCCAACCAGTAAGAAGGACACACATTCCACTATGTTCATAGCAGCCTTATTTATAATAGCCAGAAGCTGGAAAGAACCCAGATGCCCCACAACAGAGGAATGGATACAGGAAATCTGGTGCATTTATACAGTGGAGTACTAGTCAGCTATTTAAGAGAATGAATTTATGAAATTTCTACCCAAACGGATGGACCTTGAGCGCATCATCCTGAGTGAGGTAACCCAATCACAAAGAAACTCTCACAATATGTACTCACTGATAAGAGGATATTTGCTCAGAAACTTAGGATACCCAAGATATAAGATATAATTTGCTAAAAACATTAAATTCAAGAGAACGAAGACCAAAGTGTGGACACTTTGCCCCGTCTTAGAATAGGAAACAAAACACCCATGGAAAGAGATACAGAGACAAAATTTGGAAGTGTGACGAAAGGATGGACCATCTAGTGATTGCCATATCCTGAGATCCATCCCATGATCAGCTTCCAAATGCTGACACCATTGCTTACACTAGCAAGATTTTGCTGAAAGGACACAGATATAGCTGTCTCTTGTGAGACTATGCCAGGGCCTAGCAAACACAGAAGTGGATGCTCACAGTCAGCTATTGAATGGACCACAGGGCCCCCAATGGAGGAACTAGGGAAAGAACCCCAGGAACTAAGGGAACTGCAACCCTATAGGTGTAACAACAATATGAACTAACCAGTAACCCGGAGCTCCTGTCTCAAGCTGCATATGTATCAAAAGATGGTCTAGTCGGCCATCACTGCAAAGAGAGGCCCATTGGACATGTATACTTTATATGCCCCAGTACAGGGGAACGCCAGGGCCAAAAAGGGGGAGTAGGTGGGTAGGGGAGTGGAGTTGGGTGGGTATGGGGGATTTTGGTATAACATCGAAAATGTAAATGATCTAAATACCTAATAAAAAATGGAAAAAAAAATTACACCCTAGACATGTGCAGCCATGAGGTCCACTGGTAAACTGTGGATAGAGATCTATGGTAGAGCTATTGGATTATGTAAGGGGAGGCTTAAATAAAACTGAGAGAGTCGCAGTCTCATGTGATATAAGCTGGCTTTTGTTTGTGTGTTGGTATTATATAGTATTATAATCCTTACTTGCTTTCGAGACATATTCCACATAGTTCAGACTGTCCTTTATCTCACTTATAGCTCAATATGACTATGAACCACTGATCCTCCTGATTTCATTTTCCAGAACAGCTAGGATTAAAGAGAGGTACCAGCATGCCCTACTTGATGCAGTTTTAGAGATCAAACCCAAGGCTTCTTGAATGAGAATAAAGTACTCTACCAAATCTACTTCGGCAGCTGCAAGCCTTCCTGTTAAGGATAAGTCCAAGACAACATATCTTATTAACACATTATGCCTATGGCTGTAATCATTAAAGTCCTCTGCTGTCTAAATCAATATCAACTTCACACAAGCCAGAGCCATTTGAGAATATTGAATTTCAATTGAGTAAATAACCCCACCAAACTTTTGCCTGGAAAAGACTTTGTTGAATTTTATTAACTAATGATTGCTATGGAAGGATATCCCAATTGGCAGTATCAGCTCTGGACTGATGGTACTGGATGCTATATATAAAAAAAAAAAGTAGGATGATCAAAACATGGGGAATATGCCAGTATGCAATTTTCCTACATGTCCTCTACTTCAGGACTTACCTGCTCCAAATTCCAGTCTAGGGTTTCTGGTGTGACTTTCATGTAGGATGAATTACAAACTGAACTATGAACCAAAACATTTTCTTTCCCAGTTGATGTTGTTCATGATGTCTTATCACCTAAATACAATCCCTAACTAAGGCAAGTTAGTATGCCAATGTAGCTCATATGGAATACCAAGTACTGAATGTTCACGGTGGGCCAGATAGAGCATAGAAATAATGAACTTCACTGCTCATGATAATGCATACCTACTATCTATGTACGTGAAAGACAGGAGGATGAGTGTAAGTTCAATGGAATGCTGAGCTACATAGGGAGGTTCTGAGTCCAAAACAAAACAAAACAAAAACAAAAACAATATCAAAAACAAAGAAACACAAAACAGGAGGTTAATGAGATGCTAAACAAATAAAGCACTTGCTAAGCAATTGTGATGGCCTTCATTTCATTTTCAGAAGATACATGAATGTAAAGAGGTAAATGCATTCAGCAAAGTGATGCTCTGACTTCCACATGTGCTCTAGATCACATATGCTACCACATAATAATAATAATAGTAGTAGTAGTAGTAGTAGTAATCATAATAATAATAATTATTATTATAATTATAATAATTATAATAATAATAGTAATAAATGTGTTTTAAAAATGAAAAGAAAATTTATTCAGTCATATTATATTAGGCCTATAAAAAAAACTAGCACTGAGGAAGAGAAAATGGAGTAGTATTGAAAGTTTGAGGCAAGCATGAACTGCATTAAGAAGGTTAGCACCTTATAACTTTCTGTAGATATCCTGGCCAAAACAAGGTACATGAAAGTTTATTTCCCACACAAATTCAGACTATAGTCCATCACTCTTGGGGCATCAGTGCAACAGGAAGTAGTAGAAACTTGACACAAGTCAAGAGTACAGATCAAGGAATTGATATGTGTATGGTTACTAGAGCTTAATTTGCTTTCTTTATTCTCATACTCTCCAGAATCCCCATCGTAAATAATGGTGTCACAACAAGGGAAGTTCTTCCCGTATAAATTAAAAGTAATCAAGATGCAGGCCCACAACCATGCTCACAGACTAAGTAGTATAGACAAACCTTCATTCAGATTTCCCTCCCAGGTAATTCTATATTGTTTTAAGTATATAACATTAACCATCACAGCTTCATTCATTGTTAACCTGTCACATAGACACATCACATTATGTTTTCGACATAACCTACCAACACTTATTTACAAAGTTCTCTGTGTGTTTAATAATGCAGAATACAGTTCAACATTAAAAGTCCTCATAGTCTTTAAAAACTTTACCACATCAAAAAAATGTATTGTTATATCTTGTAGAAAATTATGTTATTGCTATGCATAATAGAATAATGTAAAAATTCTTATCACAAAATAAAAATAAGTATTAGGAATAGCAAGTGATGATTATAAGAAAAGCCAAAATGAAGCAGAGAAATGAAATCCTCCATTTCTGGGGCTTTTCATGGAGAAATCAGCTTTGGTGTCCCAATTCCTCTACATATGCTATCTTCAGCACACACAGATTTTCTCACCATTTAAACTGATTCCATTTCTCACCTCCAGATGTCCTTGTCCAGATATTAGATCATGTCCCATCATCCTGGCCTTTCTAATACTCTGGAATCTCTACAGTAGCTTAAACTTTACCTTCATAACTTCATGCAACAGCCTCTTGGGGCTTCTTTGCCAGGATTCAAACTCTGTCACACAGTTCTGGCCTCAGCTGTTCTTAAAGACTGTCTTTTATATATTATATGCATCTTTTATATGTTAAATTTAGAAAAATGTAGACATTGCCACCAAATTTCATGACTGACCCAAGAGGTAACCTAGTTTCACTGGACCATAGCTGTAACATCATTTCTACAGTTAATGTATCTGAAACGTTTGACCATATTACATCAACACTAGTATCATTGGCGAATGTAAAACATACAGAGTTCCCAAAGCTTTTGAATCATTCCCAATTCTAAGGTATGTTAATTTTAGTTTTAAACAAATTCAACATATGTATTTTTGGTATGAACTTCATTGTACAAAGTTCCATTTCAAGGACTTGTGACTTTGTGATTAAAAATATGACCATAAGATGTTTAAAAAACATAAAATGTATGCACAATGAAATGTTTTGTCCACACACATCCAAATTCTCCCAATATGTCTTACATTTTTTAGCCTACATTCTCTATCTAATGTTGCCTTAATTCAAGGTGATTAATGATAAACACCTTTTTTCTGAAAATATATTTTTTCCAACTTCAGTAAAATAAAATAAAATAAAATAAAATAAAAGCCAATTCAGTTTAATAGTATTCATTTCTGTTTGCTGGAAAACTCAAGGTGATCGTGCTGTGCTTTAAACTATTTCCAGTATTTGATATGCTCTCTACTTTAAAGAGTTGACTCACATCTTAAGGGTACCCTGAGAAGTTCTGGTAAATAATTTTATAATATTCAGTCAAGTTTCTACAAATCCAAAGTAACCAAAATATCTTTAGAAATCTCCAACCTTTGAAAAAACATATTATCTTGCAGATTTTATAGTATATACACCTGTACTGGCTAGTTTTATGTCAACTTGACACAGCTGGGGTTATCACAGAGAAAGGAGCTTCAGTTGAAGAAATGCCTCCAGGAGATCCAACTCTAAGACATGTTCTCAATTAATGAACAAGTTGGGAAGGCCCTTTGTGGGTGGGACCATCTCTGGGCTGGTAGTCTTGGGTCCTATAAGAGAGCAGGCTGAGCAAGCCAGGGTAAGCAAGACAGTAAAGAACATCCCTCCATGGCCTCTGCATCAGTTCCTGCTTCCTGACCTGTTTGAGTTCCAGACCTGACCTCCTTAGTGATGTAAGCCAATAAATCCCTCCTTCCTCCCCAAATTGCTTCGTGGTCATGATGTTCTGTCCAGGAATAAAAACCCTGACTAAGACAACACCCTATCCTGTTACATATATTATGCTATTTTTTTCTAAGCCCAGTTTATAGAGATAATTATGTCTGACAGAAAATAAAGTTTATTAATTTGAACAAAGAGTTTCAATAACAGAATTTACTGTAGTTTTAAAGGGTTAACATGGTGAGTTCAAAAATGAGATGAACTGCCTTGTTGCTGCTCTAAGAACTTAAGAGGGTTTTTTGCAATGATCATTTGTGGGAATTTAAAAGGTATACATAACTACATGTGTATTGTGTGTGTGTGTGTGAGAGAGAGATTAGGATAAAGTAATTTGAATTATTATTATTATTAACAATTTTTCATACAATATATTTTGAGCATGTGTCCCATCACTGAATACCTCCCAAATTTTTTCCAACCATCATACCCAATTTAATGTTCTTTCTCTTTCTTTCTCTCTCTTTTTCTTTCTCTCTCTAAATGAAAAAAGCAAAAAAGCCTGAATCAACAACAACAAAAAATCATGAAATCAAAAAGCCTCAGAAAATCACACACACACACACACACACACACACACACACACAAAACACACACACAGACACACACACACACACACACACAAACACACACAGAGAGAGAGAGAGAGAGAGAGGGAGAGAGAGAGAAAGAGAAAGCCAAAACAAACAACATCAAAGAATTCCACAAAAATAACATGTGTTGCTCAACTCTCTGTAGGTATTAGTCAATTCTGGAATGTGGTTTACATGCACAGCAATATTCCATCAGAAAAAAAAATGTTCTTTCATATGCTTGAGGGTCTCAATTTAGAACAGAGTCTATGTCCATTTCCCCATCTAAGTGTTGGGTTCTCACCTATCTTGAACTTGTACAGGTTTCATTTGTGCTACCACAGTCTTTTGAATTCTTATGTTTAACAACATTTTGTCTGGAAGAGAATGAAGAGGAAACCATATTTTTATGAAACTTAATAAATAAGTTTTCTCCACTTAAGAATAAGAACAAATTTGTTGTTAGAGTTATTACATCTCTCTTTTCTAAGAGACCATCTCATTACAGATATGTGTTCATTCCAACTATGAAATAACTAATATCATAATGTAAACATTTAGTTATCTTCCAATATTGGTAAATATTTACAATTCAACTGATTTGGTAAATCAATTCAAAACTGACATTACCAATTTGAAAATTAAATAACTGTTTATTAAAATTACTAAAGTATAAAAATAAGTATGATTGCTATCAGAAAATATTGCCTTAATAAAATTAAGCATAAGTGAAGTAACAATTTTACTTAATATAGATTGTATCTCATATTCATCAATACTATTTTAAGATATTATAGTCTTTATATATGCATCTGGGATTAGATGACATGCTGAATTTCACTGCCTGAAATAATAATTAGAGAGGGTAGATGGCTGGAAGGAAACTGGATTTGATTTTTATACTGATTGTGTTTTTATAATACTAATATTTAAATCCATTGGTTACTACACTAAACCTTTTTGAATCACTTTTTTTCATATTTTAAAATCTTATGCTACCTCCTTTACTACATAGCAAGGCATTATTCAACAGATTCTTAATTTGTTAAATTGTTCTTTGTGAATGACAATGATGTGTAAGAATATTAAAATCATCAATATACTCACCAAATAACTTCAATGTTTTTAATATGTTGAAGGAATTTTTATATTCTGCATCTGTTAGAAAAATATCTTAATGATCATTAGACACAGCACTGGAAGGAATTAGGGTATTTTTTTTCTTTGAGCTTAGAGATGGGTGAGTCCATCAGTAACATTTAGAATTTCTTTTTACCATGAGCATTCTTGAATCTCGACTGTCCTGACCCATGAAACAATCGAACAGGGTCTGAGAAACCACCTAAGGAGAGAATGGGGAACAAGAAACACAAAGAATGGACAGCAAGACAAAAAACAACAACAACAACAACAACAACAACAACAACAACAACAACAACAAAAAACCTGATCAAGCTGACAAATTTTGTTTTTCCCAGGCAGGTTTCATTCCCATAAAAACAGGAAATGGGGAGTGAAAATGATGCGAAATCACCTTGTTTCTGGGGGAATGCACCTGTTCCCCAAAGCAGGATATTGACTAGGTAAAAAATGTTCAGGAGGAGGAACAGAACAGAGTGGGTTGCTAAGTACCTTTCCACAAGATCTATAGCTATTTGTTCTTAACTGGGACTAGTACTTTCCTACAGAGGCCTCAACTTTTCCCACAGAAATCTCAACTAAGATAGGACTTTTCCACTAAGGCCAAAAATTTGTTAGTAAGGACTTCTGGCTGACAAGGCAGTTAACTTCACCCAGAGTCAGTCCCAACACTTGACTATAAATACTGCACCTGGAAATTAAAAATAATATTTGTTTGCATGAGATGCAAGTATGAAAATGTCCTCATTGGATTAATAACTTTTGGATTAGAATGGCTAGAAGATAAATACGAAAAGATAAATTAAAATGAAGTTAACTCCATTGTGTAGATGTACCACATTTTCTGTATCCATTCCTCTGTTGAGGGGCATCTAGGTTCTTTCCAGCTTCTGGCTATTATAAATAAGGCTGCTATGAACATAGTGGAGCATGTGTCCTTCTTACCAGTTGGGGCATCTTCTGGATATATGCCCAGGAGAGGTATTGCTGGATCCTCCGGTAGTACTATGTCCAGTTTTCTGAGGAACCACCAGACTGATTTCCAGAGTGGTTGTACAAGCCTGCACTCCCACCAACAATGGAGGAGTGTTCCTCTTTCTCCACATCCACGCCAGCATCTGCTGTCACCTGAATTTTTGATCTTAGCCATTCTGACTGGTGTGAGGTGGAATCTCAGGGTTGTTTTGATTTGCATTTCCCTGATGATTAAGGATGTTGAACATTTTTTCAAGTGTTTCTCTGCCATTCGGTATTTCTCAGGTGAGAATTCTTTGTTCAGTTCTGAGCCCCATTTTTTAATGGGGTTATTTGATTTTCTGAAGTCCACCTTCTTGAGTTCTTTATATATGTTGGATATTAGTCCCCTATCTGATTTAGGATAGGTAAAGATCCTTTCCCAAGCTGTTGGTGGTCTTTTTGTCTTATTGACGGTGTCTTTTGCCTTGCAGAAACTTTGGAGTTTCATTAGGTCCCATTTCTCAATTCTTGATCTTACAGCACAAGCCATTGCTGTTCTGTTCAGGAATTTTTCCCCTGTGCCCATATCTTCAAGGCTTTTCCCCACTTTCTCTTCTATAAGTTTCAGTGTCTCTGGTTTTATGTGAAGTTCCTTGATCCACTTAGATTTGACCTTAGTACAATGGAGTATTACTCAGCTATTAAAAAGAATGAATTTATGAAATTCCTAGCCAAATGGATGGACCTGGAGGGCATCATCCTGAGTGAGGTAACACATTCACAAAGAAACTCACACAATATGTATTCACTGATAAGTGGATATTAGCCCCAAACCTAGGATACCCAAGATATAAGATATAATTTGCTAAACACATGAAACTCAAGAAGAATGAAGACTGAAGTGTGGACACTATGCCCCTCCTTAGATTTGGGAACAAAACACCCATGGAAGGAGTTACAGAGACAAAGTTTGGAGCTGAGATGAAAGGATGGACCATGTAGAGACTGCCATATCCAGGGATCCACACCATAATCAGCATCCAAACGCTGACACCATTGCATACACTAGCAAGATTTTATCGAAAGGACCCAGATGTAGCTGTCTCTTGTGAGACTATGCCAGGGCCTAGCAAACACAGAAGTGGATGCTCACAGTCAGCTAATGGATGGATCATAGGGCTCCCAATGGAGGAGCTAGAGAAAGTAGCCAAGGAGCTAAAGGGATCTGCAACCCTATAGGTGGAACAACATTATGAACTAACCAGTACCCCGGAGCTCTTGACTCTAGCTGCATATATATCAAAAGATGGCCTAGTCGGCCATCACTGGAAAGAGAGGCCCATTGGACTTGCAAACTTTATATGCCCTAGTACAGGGGAACGCCAGGGCCAAAAAGGGGGAGTGGGTGGGCAGGGGAGTGGGGGTGGGTGGATATGGGGAACTTTTGGCATAGCATTGGAAATGTAAATGAGTTAAATACCTAATAAAAAATGGAAAAATAATTAAGTTAACTATTGGGTAAGTAAACCTAATTAATATGCTTTATTGGCAAAACCAGAAACTAATATAGAGAAAACCATCAAAGTTTCAACATTAAGATCAAAAGAGCTATGAAACAAAAACCTTTTTAAAAGTAGGGATGTGAAAATTTTAATTTCTCATTTGTTTAGTGTTGCATGAGACTGTAGAAAAAATAGTGACAATGGGATGGAAGTCAACATAAGATTCAAAGTCACACAAAACATTAAAATAGACAGCATTTGCTAAATAAAAGTGTAATTTCAAAACTTAGTGAAATATTTATTAATAAAATACTATTTGATAGCATGTGGCAATGAGCAGTCTAAAGCCCACACTAAAACTTTAGCTTATCTTTGGAGTTATTAATAGTATGCCAAAATTGGCATGTCTTCCTTTGAGACACGGATGCATTTGATGAAATCATATTCTCTCTAAAATTTTCATAACATCAACACTGCTCACAAGTATGAAGAAAGCAATGACTTGACTAGCTATTAATGTTGCAGTAAGTTTGTATTTTATTTTAATTTATTTACATTCCAAATATCCCACCTCCTAATCCCACTTCCTACAGTTCTTCAACCCATTCTTCTTCCCCATTTCTTCTGAGAGGGTGTTCCACAAGCCACCCACCCCATCTCACCTCAACATATCCCACACCAGCATCCCTGATGCATCAAGTCTCTCCAGGATTCAGTCTATCATTTCACACTGGGCTGGAAAAAGCAGTACTCTGCTTCATATGTGCCAGGGGCCATGGACTAGCCCACGTATGCTCTTTGGCTGGTGGCTTAGTCTCTCAGATCTTCCTGGGAGTTTGGGTTAATTGACACTCTTGGTAGTCCTATGGGGTTGTCATCTTCTTCAATTCTTTCAAACTTTTCTCTAACTCTTCCGTATGCGTCCAATGATTAACTGTAATTATCTGCATGTGTCTCAGTCAGTTGTTGTTAGAGACACTAAGGGCCCTGTCTATTAACTGGAGGTGGTCTTTCCAGGTTCCATCTCCCCACTCTTGGGCATTTCGGCTAAGATCACCACCGAGTTCCGGGAGCCTCTAACATCCCAAGTCTCTGGGACTTTCTAGAGTTCCTAAGAGCTCCCCACCACCAGAATACACGTCTGGTACATGGATCAGACCCTCTGAAACTGGAATCATGGATGATTTAAACTTACAAAGAATGTGTAGAGAAACAAATGTTTTCTCTGGAAGAGTACTGGCTATCACTCCTAACCACTGAGCATCTCTGCAATTCAAGAATAGTATTTCTTTAAGACAAGATGTGTTTTCTAGAAGTTCTTCTATTGGAAATTATAGATAAAATCTTTTGTAACATGATGTTAATTGTCTGAGAATATGTTTCCCATCTGTACCGTAAATACTAGATTAATTTAAAATGTTAACTGTCACTAAACTACATTAATAACTATTTTACTTTCCATTTTTCATGCAGGTTATTGAAGACTAAGTAAATAGTCTGATGTTATTCTGGGCATGTTTGTGCACACCTTTATTCCCAGCACATGGGAGGCAGAGGCAGGTGGATTTCTGAGTTTGAGGCCAGCCTGGTCTACAAAGTGAGTTCCAGGATAACCAGGGCTATAGAGTGAAACTCTGTCTCACAAAACCAAAATAAATAAATAAATAAATAAATAAATAAATAAATAAATAAATTAATAAATAAATAAGTAAATAAATGAAATAAAAATTAAAAATAAAAATAAAAAAGAAGTCTGATTTTATTGTGTGAATTGATGCATTTAAAATTAATGCAAAATATAACATATGATTATTCCCACAATGAAGATATCCATGAGATATCTTATTTGATAAAATGTTTTAGCAGTGAACTATATTTTAACAGAGATATCATTGAGAAGCCCTTATCGTGTGTCCTTTATTATCCGAAATAGGGTGTATTATGTGTATGTATGTATATATGTATGTATGCATTGTATGTGTGTGTCTTTCTGTGAGTGTATTTGAACTTTGTGAGGGTGCGAAGAGAAAGCATTATGAACCAAGCAGTTCAGGAAGGTTGTGGTGGGGAGTCTCCTCTGGAGTTATACATCCCAGGATTTGGCTATATTTGAAACCAGCAAACTCTAACAATAGTCTTGCTAATATCCCCTACTAAATTTGAATCATATCTATACACCCATTGCCCACATTGTTGTTGTATGAACAACATGGATGCTGTAAATTCAAACTCTGCCCTTGTGATTCAATAACAATCTCAGTTAACTACTAAGACATCTCTTTAGATACTCTTTGGTGAACACAGACAAATAATAAAATTTTCTAGTTTTAGAGCTTTATGATAGCTATGAATTTCAACAAGATATCATAAGGACCTATTAATGATTAGAGGTTTGGCAAAGGTAAGTGCTTGATCATGGACCAATTTCCACTTTGGTTAATGCCTCACATGCTGAATTATGCCATATCAGAATATACATGAATATTTGTCTTAAGCATTACACAGTATAAGAAAATTAACAGAATAGGAAAGTGAATGGAAGATAGTTTTGACATTAGTAAATAATTTACAAAATTATTTTTAAGATGGAATTTAAAATGAGAGATAGTAATGGTTAGTGAATTTGTTAAAAAAAACGAAATTTTTTGTGGAGAAAATAATTTTCTACACTAGATCTTTAGGCTAGTCTGTTACAATAGGGGAAAATAACTAGTATTGGTAAGACATAATTTTTATTTGCAGTATTCAGTAGGCTAATGAAGAAAAATCATACTTTCCAAGGAAATTTGAGCTATGTAGTGAGATCCTATGGCTTAATAAGTGTTCTATTAATACAAGATACCATCACCAGGAAAATATTGTAAAATGAAACCATTTAATCATGACTTGCTTACAGTTTCAGAGATCTAGTTCATTTTTACTGTGGTGGGAGTGCAGTAGCATGTAGACAGACATGTTAATTGAGCAGTAGCAAGAGAATCTTCAGATAGAAAGAAGAGAGAAACTCTGGTCTTGTAATGGACATTTTGAAATATCAAAATAATACCCAGTGTCAATACTTCCAAAAATGTTATACCCATTTCAACAAGGTCATACTTATTCCAACAAGGCCATACCTGCTTACTCTTTCAATAATGTTATTCAGTACTTATTCAAATATATGAACCTTATGGGGGCCATCCTTATTCACACTGTTTCTAAATACTTTTTTTCAATTAGACACTTTACTTATTTGCATTTCAAATGTTATCTCCATTCCATTCTTTCAATCTACAACCCCTATATCCCATCTCCCCTTACCATGATTCTATGAGGGTGCTCCCCCAACCACCTACCCACTCCTGCCTCACCGCTCTAGCATTAGGCATAGAGTGTGGAATAACCACGATACAACTCACAAACTACATGAATTTCAGGAGGAAGTAAGACCAAAGAGTGGATGCTTCCATCCTAATTAAAACGGGGAACAAAATATTCAAGGGACGTAGATGATGGGAGGGAATTGTGAAGAAGAGAAGTGGGGGAGCAGAAAAAGAGGGGAAGAATCAGGCATGGGAGAAGACAGGAGAGTTGTTCAGAGCGTCAGGACATTGAACAGGGGTGTATAGCAACTGGGGGATGAGGAACTGTTGGTAAAAAACAGAAAGTCCCAGATGCTAAGAAAGCAAGAGCTTCCCAGGACTCCAGAAGGATGGCATTAGCTAAAATACTGCCACAAAGGGGATGGGAAAACCTGTTGAGACTAAATATATTTTTTAAAGAGAGATAATAAAGTATTCTCTCCCTTCCTCTTTCTCTGTTTCTGTCTGTCTGTCTCTGTCTCTGTCTCTCCCTCTCCTTTCCTTCATCTCTCCCTCCATCCCTCCCACTCGGTTGTGTGGTGTGGTATGGTGGTGGTGGTAGAGGTGGAGATGGTGTGTGTGTGTGTGTATGTGTGTTTGTGTGTGTGTGTGTGTGTGTGTGTGTGTGTGCATGTGAACACAGACATTCCTGTGAAGAAATGCCATGGAGTGCATGTATAGGTCAGATGACATCAGAAGTCACTTTTATTTCTCTGCAATATTGGATATAAGAGTCAAACTCAGGCTGTCAGGGTTGGCAGGAAACACTTCACCAGTTGAACCATCTCTACTGCCCATAACATAAAGGTCTATATCTATTTTTGTTTAGTCTATATATAGTTTAGCTGACTATGGATTTACTTTCTTGCTGTATCCTGGCATAAAGACATTCTTCATATTTCTTGAGTAATTGAAAGAAGGAAAGAAGGAAAGAAGGAAGGAAGTACGGAAGGAAGGAAGGAAGGAAAGAAGAATAAAATTATAATTTAGAAGTGGTTTGTATTTTAAAGGATGTGATATTTGAAAAATAATTGTCCCACATATGTTCAGATATATGAACTATTGGCTCCTCCATACTCTGAGATATAAGAATTCTTGGCTTCCCCAAAGCCTCAGACACATTAGTATCCCAGGTGGTGCTGATTGAGAAGATTATGGAACTTGTATGTCTTAAAGCCTTGCTGGAGGAAGTATGCCAATACAGACAGGCTTTGAGAGTTTATTACATCTCCCCACATCCAGTTCCCTCTCTGTTTTCTGTATGTGGCTGGAGATGTGATCTCTCACCTTGCTGCTATCCCTGCCCACTGCCTCTCCTACCATTGTGAACTATCCCTCAATATTAAGCAAAGAAATAAATCATAAAATAAAATAAAATCCCTATCTTCCATAAATCACTTTATGTCATAGTATTTTATCACAACAAGGTAAAAACTAAAATTGAAGACTTCCTTGGAATATAAGCTGCTGTACATTAAGTTAAAATAATGAAGTCATGAGGCAAATCAATGATATTACTGAAAAAGGACTACTGAAATCCCCATAATATTATATATTAGCAAGTAGTATAGTAGTGATGTTACTTTCAGAAATGTACTATGGTTATTTAAAGTATTACTATTAAACAAAAAATAGATAAATGGTATATGAGAACTCTATCCTGACAATGTTTCTGCATATATAAAATTAATCTAAAACAAAAATTGAAGATTAAATAATTAAGCTTGAGATATTCCTTCCTTTTATGAATATTCAGTAGGGACATATAATTTAGGAGAAATAACAGATGTTTCAAGCCTTTGTTTCATAAGGCTTCTGCTACTCTGAAAATGTTTATGCAAACTGAAACGCCCAAGATAAAAATCAGTAAAGAAAATTGTATTTGAACACTGACATTCTTATTATGAACCACACATATGTAAACAAATTAAAATAGTAACATAAATATTTATCTTGCTAACATTTAAAATATTGAGTAATGAAGTATTTGTGCATATTTTACTGTCTTGAAACAGAATCTCAACAATTACCTTAGGCTGTTTTTTTCACTCAAAGGCCTCATGTCTTAGTCTTCCAAGTATGGCTGTAGCTATGAGTATTAACTACCACACCAGCAAGAATTGTTTTAGATATTTACAAGAAAACTATTAGCTGGGATATAGGTATCTGCATCATAGATTTTGTAAGAGAAAGAAGAATAAAATATTAATAAATTAGAATATGTTAAAAAATTCAGTTTTGTTGCTCATTTCCTGAACAGAAAAAAAATCATGATTTATATATCATATATCCAGGATTATGTGTATAAGCTTGTGTGTATTTGTGTGTGTGTGTCTGCACACACATGCACATGCACACACATGTGCACGTATCTAACTTATTTCTAAACATATAGCTTACATATAACTCTTCAAAATAAAATATCAGTTAACTCACAAAATGTCATGTTATAAGATATTAGTTCAGTTTTTAGGGTAGAAACCTAGATGTCAGAAAAGTTAGTATTTTTTTTTTATATTATGAAGATAGTTATATACACTTGAGTATGTTTGACTTTTTCCCTTTAACATAGAAATGAATAATGGTTTGAAAAGTTGGTACTCTTTTTCAAACTTTTTATTTGATCTTCCTGAGTTTTAAATCATGCACCCAGTCCCACTTATCTCCTCATCACCTTGTATCCTGCTTCCACCATTGCAACCACCCCAACAGAATAAGAATCTCACTGTGGAATTTGTAATGTCACAGTGTATATCCCACAGTGTGCCCTTTTATTTACACTTCTTTGTTTCCAAGTTGTTCATTTTAATGAGTCTTAAGAGGTCTCTGCCTTCTACTATACTATCAGTACTAATTCATAACTGTAACTCCTCTCAGATATCCTGTTGTTGCCCTTTGTCATGGAGATCCTGTAGTATGGGATCTGTAGGGTGGTCATTTTAATCTACTTCAGCAGTTCACCAATGGGGGTCAATGTTGTGGTGGGGCAATTCAAACCCCAGGTTATGGGCCTGAGAGGGATCTGGCTAATCAGACCACCAGCTCTGCCACACTACCACCATCTGGGAGAGCTTTTCTGCCCTTCCCAAGCTTCCCTTTCCAAAGTTGCAGCCAACAAGGGGCAGAAACAACTTTCATGCTACCATACCCTCAGTGCTGTCTCATTTGTGCCCCTGCCATCAAAGCCAGATTTACTGTGCTGCCCAGACAAGGTAGAGGGGTCATACTCTACAGTGCTACAGCAGATAAGGAATGGAGCCAGGTCTCTAGTTCTCACTCCCTCTGAGCATGCTCACCAGTAACCCCCCAAACAAGGGCCAGCTCCTCCCTGCTGCTCAGATGAGGTGCATGGCCTAATCTCCCAAGTGCTGCAAGAGGTGATTGGGACATTATTCCTGGGCTCATGAAACCATCAGGGACAGCTCTCCTGCCAACGGTGGTGAGGGCAAAAGAGAGGGAAGGGGACTCTCCTTTGTCCAAACCACTGCACAGCCCACAAGAGGCAGGACCAGTTTTCCCATGCCCATGCCCACCAGGCAGCTGATCAGAAAGCCCCAAATCTAGGGCCAGCTCTACTCTGCTGCTCAATCAAGGAAGGCTATCACTAGAAGCAGGTTTTGAGATCATATATGCTCATGTCTGGCCAGTGTGTAGACAGCTTCTTTTTGCTGCCTGTGGAGGAAGATTAGGAGCTCTTGGCTTCATCTCTGGCTCTAACAAAAGATCTTCCTGAAAACTACCATGCTTCTCGGCAAGACAATAATGAAATTAACCTCTGAAACTGTAAGTCAGCCCCAGCAAGGTTCTTTGCTTTATAGGAATTACTGTGGACATAGTGTCTCTTCATAACAACAAAACCCAAATTTTGACACCTTGCATCTTTACCCTCCAATTCGTTCTCTAAATTTCTTTCTCACATTCACATTTTATTTTATACTCTATGATAATTATTAAAACGTCCAGGTAATAGTAAATAAACAGTAAATTACTAAGATTTCTTTTTGTGAATCTATTCAACATTTTATCATTTTTATCATAAATGTAACACTGTTCTTGTTTCGAATACAAATAAAATCTCAAAGTAAAATGAACTGTAATAAGAGGATATTAGCCAAAGAAGTACAGATTTCCTAGGATACAATCCACAGAACTCAAGAAACTTAACAACAAGAAGGGTCCAAGTGAGAATGCTTCAATCACACTTGTAAGGGAGAAGAAAAAATTCACACGAGGCAGAGAGAGAGAGAGAGAGAGAGAGAGAGAGAGAGAGAGAGAGAGAGAGAGAGAGAGAGAGAGAGAGAGAGAGAGAGAGAGAGAGAGAGAGAGAGAACTGGGTGGGAGATGGGAGGGGGAGAAAAAAATGAACACATTCAGGTATGGGAAGGCAGGAGAGGAGCCGTGAGAGTTAGCAGCTCTCCCAAGTCTGACTGCCCAGAGCATAGGAGGAACTCTGGGCAGATGTGGGCTATCCTCCCTACCCCTCCTTCCCCTGCCCTCATTAGTTTCCACATATTTGGTTCTAAATTTTCATTTTTTATTAAGTCTATGACAATCCTAGAACTGAGGTATCACAAAACTGGTTCATCCTTGTTTTCTGCAATGATCACTTTTCATAATATTAAAAGAGCTGGAGTTCTATTCATCCCTTCATGTTAAAATTAACTAGGTCCTAAGATTGCTGTTTTTACTGACTGCATGTGCTGCTGTTCCCAGTCCATGTCTCCATTCAGAGATCAAAAACCCGCAGCACCCTTATGACTTGACTAGGACAATTGAGAATCCTGAAATGGGTTACTGGGCCCAACTGGCTAATAAAGAAAAGCCACTTGGGATGTCATGGTTTCCATATTTAACGTTTGATCTGTGCCGGCTGGCTGATAACTCATGGCCTGACAACCAACAGATTTTACAACATTCATACACTAAGTAGACTTAGGGAGATGTTTTTATATGTCTGAGGAAAAGAGAACTGTGGCATATGGGGAACCAGAACAATTCTATTATGCTTTTTGTGGTTGTGAAACATCGGGATGGAAGGCATCAATGGAAGATTTTATCACAGTCACCTGACAGGGGAGGAAATCTGAAGTTCAACTTAAGTTCACTAGCCTATGAAAGAAGGAAAAGGGCTGGGAAACTGGGAAACCTTGGGGCCTCCGATTTTATATTATTGGGGGGAAAAACATCAAACTCATTTTCACAATTAGGCTCCTGATAAAACCAATAGTAACCCCCCTGAATGTGACTGTAGGACCAAACCGAATTCTGGCAAACACTAAACCTATACCGAGATGTCTTGTCCTGAAAAACCTATGCCAAAGTCTGTTCTCAAACCAGTGTTTGTTGACCTCCCATTCCTTCCCAAGCAGGCTCCCCGCCCCCGTAGATCTGCTCTGGTCAATGATGCTAAAAACCTTTCAGATTTTGACCAGTTCCCAACCAGAGCTAACCATCTTCTGCTGGCTGTGTTATTATGCCATAAACCCTTTTTATGAAGATGTTGGATTTATGTCTAAATATAAAGAGTCCGAGAGAGACACTGCATGCATATGGTCCCAAGAGAAGAAACTTAACCATACAGACCATATCAGGACAGGGGACCTTTCTGGGAAAAGTTCCCTTTTCACATCAACATATTTGTAACCGAAATACCCCCATGGTGTATTCCAAATGGGTTATTTCCCCCGAACTGGCCTGGTGGGCCTGTTCAATAGGGTGGACTCTGTGTGTGCATGGAGAGGTTCTTAATTCCCCTACTGCAAAGGAGTTCTCTATTCTAGTCCAATTGGTGCCATGCATAACCTATTATTCAGAGGAAATAGTGCTGAAGAACCTAATAGGGCATGTTGGGGGAGACCTCAAAAGACAGAAGAGAGAAACTATTTCCCTAACGTTGGCTATAATTTTGGGAGCAGGGCTACCTGGTGCAGGCACTGGGATAGCAGCCCTAACATTGTAAGAGAATAACTATACAGCCTTAAATTAGATACAGATCAAGACAGCCAATGCTTAGAAAAATCGATTGCACACCTAGAGTGAAATGTAGATTCCCTGGCTGAGGTAGTTGAACAGAACAGACAAGGGTTAGACTTTGTGTTCCTGCATCAGGGAGGCATGTGTGTTGATGTATTCAAAGATAGTTGGTTTTATGTAAATCACTCTGGCATCAAAGAATTACTAGCTAAGGTTAGAGAAAGCATAGAGAGATGCCAAAGAGAACAAGAAAACTCCAAAATCTGGCATCATTCCCTATTTGATAATTCCCCATGGTTAACTACTCTCATTTCCACAATTACAGGGTCCCTTATAATTTTTTTGTTGCTGCTCTAATTTGGGCCATGCATAATTAAAAAGCTTTTGCAGTATATAAAGCAGAGATTATGGACTATTCAACTGATGGTGATGAGGTCCCAGTATAAACCAGTTAGCACAGATGATTTAGGCCTATAAAGAGTCCAAGATTGGCCTCTAGCATCACCAAAAAGAGGGGAGAATGTTGTAACCCTCAGATTACTAATACTAGAGAGACTTCAGTGTTGTACAGACAGAGGCTCCCATCCTCCTTTCCCCCTTCCCCGTTCCCCTGTGGCTATGCAGATAGCAAACAGGTGGTTTCTGTCCTGCATCCTCCTGCAGCAGACTGGGCTGCCTCTTCCTCCCCTAGAGTTACAAAGAAAGGGCCCAAAGTGAGGACACATTCTCTCTGCCTCTGTGTCTGCAAAAACCAAAACTCCTGCTGGAAAGAACTCCAAGTACCTATCCTTGAGACCTTAGAGAAAAAGCAAGCTCAAGGGACACCATGAAAAAAGTAAAAGGTAAACAGATGTCAGGTCACAGACAGATAAAACTGGCCATAAAGTTAGTCCTTGAACAGACACTCATTACCGCCCTCCCACTTCAGTACTATTACACCTTCTAGTCACCTTTTCTGTTAATATTTACACAATTCCTATACTGTATATAAACCCAATGTTTTTTGGATTCAGGGTCACTTGCCAGCATTCAATCAGTAAATGCTGTTGGGCAAACCAAGGTTGAACTTGAAAATAAGACTTTTTTTGTGAGTTTCAGTAGAGTTTGTAATTCTTGGGCTCATCTGGGTTTCCTGTGGACCCAGAGCATAACATACTTAGCCGTTAAGAAAGAGGACATAAAAAAAAATTCAAAACCACCACCACCAACAACAACAACAAAAACAACAACAAGAAAAACAAAAACAAAAAACAAAACAAAAAAAAATGAGGACATCGTGAGATTAATAGGCATACAGATGGAAACAGAAAATACCATGGTTAGTGAGGTAACTCAGACACAAAAGAACATTCATGGTATGTATTCATTAAAAATGGATATTAGCCAAAAACCCAAAACCAAACAAAACCAAACCAAACAAACAACAATAAAATACAGAATACACAGGATACATACAGTCCACAGAACTCAAAGAGCTCAACAAGCTGGCATACCCAAGTCAAGTCGCCTCGGGCCTAATTGGGAGGGAGAAGAAAGCAACCACAAGTTGGGAGGGAAGAAAGAACATGGAAGGGAAAGTGGAAAGGGGTAGAGTGGGGGATGGTTTCTGATCTGGTATTGGATAAGGGAAAAAGACTGAAGCCTTGAGGGCCAGCAGAAATAAGGGAAATAGGCAAACTCAGGAAATAGGATGTTTCAAGGATGCCCTATAATGCACCAGAGACCTGGGATGTGAGAGATTCCAGCTTCTGGCTATTATAAATTAGGCTGCTATGAACATAGTGGAGCATGTGTCTTTATTACAAGGTGGAACATCTTCTGGGTATATGCCCAGGAGAGGTATTACTGGATCGTCCTGTATTACTATGTCCAATTTTCTGTGGAACCACCACACTGATTTCCAGAGTGGTTGTACCAGCTTGCAATCTCACCAATAATGGAGGAGTGTTCCTCTTTCTCCACATCCCCGCCAGCATCTACTGTCACCTGAATTTTTGATCTTAGCCATTCTGACTGGTGTGAGGTGGATGGAATCTCAAGGGTGTTTTGATTTGTATCTCTCTGATGATTAAGAATGTTGAACATCATTTTGCTTCTCATACATTCTGTATTCCTCTGTTGAGAATTCTTTGTTTAGCTCCATACCCCATTTTTAATAGGGTTATTTGATTTTTTGGAATTCATCTTCCTGAGTTTTTTATATATATTGGATATTAGTCTCATATATGATTTAGGATAGGTAAAGATTCTTTCCCAATATATTGGTGTTCTATTTGTCTTATTGACAGTGTCTTTTGCCTTACAGAAACTTTGCAATTTTCTGAGGTCCGGTTTGTGGATTCTTGATCTTACAGCACAAGCCATTGCTCTTCTGTTCAAGAATTTTCCCCCTGTGCCCATATCTTAATGGCTTTAATCCACTTTCTTCTCTATAAGTTTCAGTGTCTCTGGTTTTATATGGAGTTCCTTGATCCATTTAGACTTGAGCTTCTTTTTCTTTCTTTTCTAGATCTATTGGATTTTTTGCTAATATTCATTATAGAACAATACGTGAAATGTTTGTAAAAAACATTCCTAAATGTTCCATAACCTTCCCAAACACTGTCTCTAGCTGGAGACCAACTATTTAAATATATTAGCCTACTCAAAATATTATATATTCAAATCATAATAAGACTGAAGCTATGGTGACAGCTAGAGGCGTAAATTGCTTCTGAGTAAAATTTTCATACTAAATGGACAACTTTAACCATAGAACAGGCACTAAGTTAACATGTCAGTGGTGGGCATAAATATACCACCTCCTGTTTAAACGTGTACACTGAGTTTAAACTGTAAGACAGACTTTGCAACACCTATTCTCTTGTTTGTGTTCACAATATTTTATTATTGAATAAAGCTTATTTGTATGAATTTTATTACTTGTCTAATTGGTTGTTATATAGGAGAATGGTTGCCAGGCATATTACTTCTATGACTTCTACTGTTAACTTTACTGAATATTGAATTAACTAAAAGTGAAAAGCACTGGATATAAGTGATTTTTGGTTCATTGCCTCATTTGAGGTCTAAAAACCTATCCTAACTCTGGGACACATATTCTTGTGCTAGCCTATGTAAAGCACATAGAAGACCCCTTTGGTTTTTGCCTGCTTGTCTTCATTCTCACAGGTATGCTTGTTCTTTTGAAGGTTTTAGAGTATATTTCTTTGAGAGTCCAACATACACTGAAGAACATCTGGGAAATTCAGTCTTGTGGACAGGAGATCTATTGGATTCCTTGACTTTCTTTCTATAGACATCTATTTTTAAATACCTGGGCTAGACCACAGTGTATAAATCCCTCTACACACACACACACACACACACACACACACACACACACACACACCACACACACACATAATTATTTCAGTTTTAAAGAATCTTTAAAGAATTTTGACTACCATACCTAAAATCTCTAAAATTAAATTTATCTTCCTATATCCAATTACTTTCATGCTCCTGTTTTGAAGATATTCAAACTATGTCAAACTATCCATTTTACTAATTATTTTATTTATTTATATTTCAAATGTGATCCCCTTCAGCATACTCCCTCCATGAGGCCCCTACCACACTTCCCTCATCTCTCTAAAAGTTTACTCTCCCACCCACCTCTCTAGAATTCCCCTTTTCTGGGGATATAATGCTTCCACAGGACAAGCACACACCCTCATCGCACTGAGGCCAGACAATGCAATCCTCTGCTACATATGTGTAGTAGGGGTTATGGACTAGTACATGCATGCTTTTTGGTTGGTGGCTTAGTACCTGAGAATTCTGAGAAATGTATTTTTTTCATGGTGTTATTCTTCCTATAGGGTTGCAATTCCCTTCAGTTCCCTCAGTCTTTGCTCAAAAACTTCCATAGGGGTTCCTGGGTTTAGACCAATGGTTGGCTGTAAATATCTGCATCTGTCTCAGTCATTTGATGGCATAGCCTCTTTTAGGACAGTCATGCCATGTTCCTGTCTGAAAGCATATCTTGGTCAATTAACAAATGGGACCTCCTGAAACTGAAAAGGTTCTGTAAGGCAAAGGACACTGTCAATAGGACAAAATGGCAACCTAGTAATGGAGAAAAGATCTTTACTAACCCTACATCTGATCAAGGGCTAATACTCAAAATATACAAAGAATTCAAGAAGCTAGACTCCAAAAAAAAAAAAAAAAAAAAAAAAAAAAAAAAAAACACCCTAACGAAAAAATGAGCTCTACAGCTAAACAAGATTCTCAATTTAGGAATCTCAAAAGCCTGATAAGCACCTAAAGAAATGTTCAACATCCTTATTTATAGTGAAATACAAATCAAAACCAAACTGAGATTCCATCCTAAACCAATCAGAATGGTTGAGACCAAAATGTCAGGTGAAAATAGCTGCTAGAGCAAATGTAGATAAAAAGAACACTTTATCTTTGCTAGTGGGATTGCAAAGAGTTTTCCAGATTCCATAATCTGGAAAATATTCTGGCATTTCTTCACAAAATTGGAAATAAGTCTATCTGAATATTTATATATACAACTTCTGGGCATATACCCCAAAATGCCCTACCATATCATAAGTAAACCCTCAGTGTTTACACAGCAGCCTTAATTATAATAGCGGAGGTTCAGGGACTATGCAGAACTTAGGAAATTAATCTGAACAGATGAGAAGGTGCCCCACAGAACCAGACAGCTTCTGGGACAGGCGGAGCCACAGAACCGCTGAGGCAGCACCCTTTTCGGGCCACAGAGAGCCAGCCACCATCCCGACCAAAGGACAGGTATCTGCCTGGTTCGGAAGGCCTCAGACTCAGGAGCAGCAGGTGCAACCTTGGTTCTGGGACGCCACCGAACTTAGGAACTAAGTCTGCACAGTTCAGAGTGTGCACCACAGAAGCTGACAGCTTCTGGGACCTGCCAAGCAACACAGCTTCTGGAAAAGGTCCTGTTTTGGGCCCACTTCTTCAGCCAGGAGGAGGTCCAAACACAAGATAATCTGTGCACCTTCCCTGTAAGAGGAGAGCTTCATAGCAGAGAGAGCTCTGAGCACTGAAATTCAGAGGAGAGAGTCTGTCTCCCAGGTCTGCTGATAGACGGTAACAGAATCACCAGAACAATCTCTAAACAGAGTCAACTATAACAACTAACTCCAGAGATTACCAAATGGTGAAAGGTAAACGTAGGAATCTTACTAACAGGAACCAAGACCACTCACCATCATCAGAACCCAGCACTCCCACTTCGCCTAGTCCAGGGCACCCCAACACACCCGAAAACCTAGACCCAGATTTAAAAGCATATCTCATGATGATGGTAGAGGACATCAAGAAGGACTTTAATAACTCACTTAAAGAAATACAGGAGAACACTACTAAAGAGTTAAAGTCCTTAAAGAAAAACAGGAAAACACATCCAAACAGGTGATGGAAATGAACAAAACCATACTAGACCTAAAAAGGGAAGTAGATATAATAAAGAAAACTCAAAGTGAGGCAACACTGAAGATAGAAAACCTAGGAAAGTAATCTGGAACCATAGATTTGAGCATCAGCAACAGAATACAAGACATGGAAGAGTGAATCTCAGGTTCAGAAGATCCCATAGAGAACATCAGCACAACAATCAAAGAAAATGGAAAATGCAAAAAGATCCTAACTCAAAGTATCCAGGAAATCGAGGACACAATGAGAAGACCAAACCTACAGATAATAGGGGTGGATATGAAAGAAGATTTTCATCTCAAAGGACCAGCAAATATCTTCATCAAAATTATTGAAGAAAACTTCCCAAATCTAAAGAAAGAAATGCCCATGAACATACAAGAAGCCTACAGAACTCCAAATAGACTGGACAAGAAAAGAAATTCTTCCCTACACATAATAATCACAACAACAAATGCACTAAATAAAGATAGAATACTAAAAGCAGTAAGGGAAAAAGGTCAAGTAAATTATAAAGGCAAGTCAATCAGAATTACACCAGATTTTTCACCAGAGACTATGAAAGCCAGAAGATCCTGGACAGATGTTATACAAACACTAAGAGAACACAAATTACAGCCACGGCTACCATACCCAGCCAAACTCTCCATTACCATAGATGGAGAAACAAAAGTATTCCATGACAAAAACAAATTCACATATTACCTTTCCACAAATCCAGCCCTTCAAAGGATAATAACAGAAAAAAAAATATACAATGAAGGGAACCTTGCCCTAGAAAAAACAAGAAGGTAATCCCTCAACAAACCTAAAAGAAGACAGCCACAAAAACAGAATGTCAACTTTAACAACAAAAATAAGAGGAACCAACAATTACTTTTCCTTAATATCTCTTAATTTCAATGGTCTCAACTCCCCAATAAAAAGATATAGACTAACAAACTGGCTACACAAACAAGACCCAACATTTTGCTGCTTACAGGAAACTCATCTCAGAGAAAAAGATAGACACTACCTCAGAAAGAAAGGCTGGAAAACAATTTCCCAAGCAAATGGTATGAAGAAACAACCTGGAGTAGCCATCCTAACATCTGATAAGATTGACTTACAACCCAAAGTCATCAAAAAAGACAAGGAGGGTCACATCATCTACATGAAAGTTAAAATCCTCCAAGAGGAACTATCAATTCTGAATATCTATGCTCCAAATACAAGGGCAGCCACATTCATTAAAGAAACTTTAGTAAAGCTCAAAGCACACATTGCACCTCACACAATAATAGTGGGAGACTTCAACACACTACTTTCACCAATGGACAGATCAAGGAAACAGAAAGTAAACATGGACACATTGAAAGTAACAGAAATTATGAAACAAATGTATCTGACAGATATCTACAGAACATTTTATCCTAAAACAAAAGGTTATACCTTCTTCTCAGCACCTCATGGTACCTTCACTGAAATTGACCACATAATAGATCACAAAACAGGCCTCAACAGATACAAACATATTGAAATTGTCCCATGCATCCTATCAGATCACCATGCACTATGGCTGATCTTCAATAACAGAATAAATAATAGAAAGCCAACATTCACGTGGAAACTGAACAACACTCTTCTCAATGATATCTTGGTCAAGGAAGGAATAAAGAAAGAAATTAAGGACTTCTTAGAGTTCAATGAAAATGAAGCCACCTCATACCTAAACTTATGGGACACAATGAAAGCATTTCTAAGAGGAAAACTCATAGCTCTGAGTGCCTTCAAAAGGAAAGTAGAGCGAGCATACATGAGCAGCTTGACAACACACCTAAAAGCTCTAGAACAAAAGGAAGCAAATTCACCCAAGAGGAGTAGATGGCAGGAAATAATCAAACTCAGGGGCAAAATCAACCAAGTGGAAACAAGAGAACTATTCAGAGAATCAACCAATCGAGGAGCTGGTTCTTTGAGAAAATCAACAAGATAGACAAACCCTTAGCCAGACTCACTAGAGGGCACAGGGAAAGCATTCTAATTAATTAAATCTGAAATGAAAAGGGAGACATAACAATAGATCCTGAAAAAATCCAAAAAAACCATCAGTTCCTTCTACAAAAGGCAATACTCAACAAAACTGGAGAACCTGGATGAAATGGAGAAGTGTCTAGACAGATACCAGGTACCAAAGTTGAATCAAGATCAGGTTAATGATCTAAACAGCCCGATATCCCCCAAAGAAATAAAAGCAGTCATTAATAGTGTCCCAACCAAAAAGAGCCCAGGACGAGATGGGTTTAGTGCAGAGTTCTATCCGATCTTCAAAGAAGATCTACTCCCACTTCTGCACAAACTATTCCACAAAATAGAAACAGAAGGTACTCTACCCAACTCATTCTATGAAGCCACAATTACTCTGATACCTAAACAACAAAAAGACCCCACAAAGATAGAGAACTTCAGACCAATATCACTTATGAATATTGATGCAAAAATCCTAAATAAAGTTCTTGCTAACAAAATCCAAGGACACATCAAAACAATCATCCATCCTGACCAAGTAGGTTTCATCCCAGGGATGCAGGGATGGTTCAATATATCCATCAACGTAATCCAGTATATAACATACTCAAAGACAAAAACCACATGATCATCTTGTTAGAAGCTGCGAACGCATTTGCCAAAATCCAACACCCATTCATGATAAAAGTCTTGGAAAGATCAGGAATTCAAGGTCCATACCTAAACATGATAAAAGCAATCTGCAGCAAACCAGTAGCCAGCATCAAAGTAAATGCTGAAAAGTTTGAAGCAATCCCACTAAAAACAGTGACTAGACAAGGCTGTCCACTCTCTGCCTACCTATTCAA
Organism: Mus musculus; assembly: GCF_000001635.26. Taxonomy (NCBI): domain Eukaryota; kingdom Metazoa; phylum Chordata; class Mammalia; order Rodentia; family Muridae; genus Mus; species Mus musculus. Next base: position 39,126,279 of record NC_000087.7, read on the forward strand.
CATTGTATTTAAATCCTAGCCAGAGCAATTAGACAACAAAAGGAGATCAAGGGGATAGAAATTGGAAAGGAAGAAGTCAAAATATCACTTTTTGCAGATGATATGATAATATGTATATGGGACCCTAAAAATTTCACCAGAGAACCCCTAAGCCTGATAAATAGCATCAGTGAAGTAGCTCGATATAAAATTAACTCAAACAAGTCAATGGCCTTTCTCTTCACAAAGGACAAACAGGCTGAGAAAGAAATTAGGGAAAAAACACCCTTCTCAATAGCCACAAATAATATAAAATACCTAGGCATGACTCTAAGGAAGTGAAAGATCTGTCTGACAAGAACTTCATGCCTCTAAAGAAAGAAATTAAAGATGATCTCAGAAGATGGAAAGGTCTCCCATGCTCATGGATCGGCAGGATCAATATAGTAAAAATGGCTATCTTGCCAAAACAATCTACAGATTCAATGCAATCCCCATCAAAATTCCAACTCAATTCTTCAACGAATTAGAAAGAGCAATCAGCAGATTCATGTGGAATAACAAAAAAACCTAGGATAGCAAAAACTCTTCTCAAGGATAAAAGAACATCTAGTCGAATCACCATGTGCAACCTAAAGCTGTACTACAGAGCAATTGTGATAAAAACTGCAAGATAATGGTATAGTGACAGACAAGTAGACCAATGGAAGAGAATTGAAGACCCAAAGAAAAACACACACACACATGGTCACTTGATCTTTGACAAGCAATCTAAAACCATCCAGTGGAAAAAAGTCAGCATTTTCAACAAATGGTACTGGCACAACTGGCTGTTATCATGTAGAAGATTGCAAATTGATCCATTCTTATCTCCTTGTACTAAGGTCAAATCTAATTGGATTAAAGAACTCCACATAAAACCAGAGACACTGATACTAATAGAGGAGAAATTTGGGAAAAGCCTCAAAGATATGGGTACAGGGGAAAAATTCCTGAATAGAACAGCAATGGCTTGTGCTGTAAGATCGAGAATCAGTAAATGGGACCTCATAAAATTGCAAAGTTTCTGCAAGGCAAAAGATGCCTTCAATATGACAAAAAGACCACAAACAGATTGGGAAAGGATGTTTACCTATCCCAAATCGGTAAGGGGACTAATATCCAATATATATAAAGAACTCAAGAAGTTAGACTCCATATAATCAAATAACCCCACTAAAAAATGGGGCTCAGAACTGTAAAAAGAATATGCCCCAGTACAGGGGAACGCCAGGGCCAAAAATGGGGAGTGGATGGGTAGGAGAGTGGGGGTGGGTGGCTATGGGGGACTTTTGGTAAAGCATTGGAAATGTAAATGAGCTAAATACCTAATAAAAATGGAAAAGAAAAAAAAGAAAAAGAAGTATCATAAAATTCTGAAATATATAATCTAAGGTTGCTCTTTATGTCCTTGAAAAAAAATAAAAACAAAAGTTATAGTAAGAAATAATAAAATCAAAGGCAGACATGAATATGAACTAGAGCACAGAATAAGGCAACTCAAACAAAAATTACATTCTTTTAAAAGCTTAAAATAATAAAATCAAATAAAAAGTGTAAAATACAAAAGGGGGTGGTGGGCGGGAGATGCTAGATATACAAATGACATGAGAAAGAGAGACCAAGAGAGACGAAAAAAGGATTTTGGAGCTCTCCCAGGAACAGAAGGAAATTTGGAGATGTACTGCTTTCTCTTTGGCCCGTACAGGAGACATCCATAATTCTGATTACATCAAGTTCTCTACCCGCTCTGTATTGTCTGTGTTTGATGCACCAGTCTTTCCATGTGTCAATTCGTATCTGTTTTTGTTTTGTTTTCTGAACAACTGTTGTTCTGTTTCATGTTGAATAAAAATAGGTAAAACTTAAAAAAAAAAAAAAAGATTTCTCACCTGAGGAATACTGAATGGCAGAGAAGCACCTGAAAAAATGTTCAACATCCTTAATCATCAGGGAAATGCAAATCAAAACAATCCTGAGATTCCACCTTCACACCAGTCAGAATGGCTAAGATGAAAAATTCAGGTGACAGCAGATGCTGGCGAGTATGTGGAGAAAGGGTAACACTCCTCCATTGTTGGTGAAATTGCAGGCTTGTACAACCACTCTGGAAATCAGTCTGGCAGTTCCTCAGAAAATTGGACATAATACTACCAGAAGATCCAGCAATACCTCTTCTGGGCATATATCCAGAAGATGCCCCAACGGGTAGGAAAGACACATGCTCCACTATGTTCATAGCAGCCTTATTTATAATAGCCAGAAGCTGGAAAGAACCCAGATGACCCTCAACAGAGGAATGGATACAGAAAATGTGTTACAGTTACACAATGGAGTACTACACAGCTATTAAATAGAATGAATTTATGAAATTTCTAACAAATGCATGGACCTGAGAGGGCATCATCCTGAGTGAGGTAACCCAATCTCAAATAAACTCTCACAATATGTACTAACTAATAAGTGGATATTAGCCCAGAAACTTAGGATACTCAAGATATAAGATACAATTTGCTAAACACATTAAACTCAAGAGAACGAAGACCAAAGTGTGGACACTTTGTCCCTTCTTAGAATAGGAAACAAAACACCCATGGAAGGAGTTACAGAGACAAAATTTGGAAGTGTGACAAAAGAATGGACCATCTAGTGATTGCCATATCCAGAGATCCATCCCATGATCAGCTTCCATATGCTAATACCATTGCATACACTAGCAAGATTGTGCTGAAAGAACCGGGATATAGCTCTCTCTTGTGAGACTATGCGAGGGACTAGCAAACACTAGCAAACTCTAGCTCACAGTCAGATATTGAATGGACCACAGGGCCCCCAATAGAGGAAATAGAGAAAACACTCAAGGAACTAAAGGGAACTGCAACCCTATAGGTGGAACAACAATATGAACTAAGCTATACCCCGGAGCTCTTGTCTCTTGCTGCATATGTATTAAAAGATGACCTAGTCGGCCAGCACTGCAAATACAGGCCCATTGAACTTGCAAACTTTATATGACCCAGTACAGGGGAACGCCAGGGCAAAAAAGGGGTTGTGGGTGGGTAAGGGAGTGAGGGGGGGGGCTTCGTATGGGGGACTTTTGGTATAGCATTGGAAATGTAAATGAGCTGAATACCTAATAAAAAATGAAAAAAAAAAATAAAAGGACTGACCACAAATTTCACCAAAGGAGCAGGTTGTAATTTTAAGAAATAAAAACAAGTGGTTGTACCATTAAACAAAGAAAAAAATTATAATAGCTGAATGCTGGAAACAACCCAGATGCCCTTCAATGAAAAATAATACAGAAAATGTGGTACATTTACCCAGTGAAAGACTACTCAAGAGGCAGGCAGATTTCTGAGATCAAGGGCATCCTCGTCTACAGAGTGATTTCCAGGACAGCCAGGGCCATACAGGGAGATCCTATCCCGAAAAAACAAAAACAAAAAACAAACAAACAAACAAAAACAAACAAACAAATAAAAACAAACAAAAAAAGACCACTCAGCTATTCAAAATGAGGATATCAGTTTTTTGTTTTGTTTTTGTTTTTCTTTCCAGGAAAATGCATGGAAATAGAAAATACCATCCTGAGTGAAGTAACCCAGACACCAAAGGAGATATGTATGAATATATGGTATGTACTCACTGATAAGTGGATATTACCCAAAAAGTTCAGAATATCCATGAAGAATTCACAGACCATATGAAGGTTAAGAAGAGGGAAAGCCCAAATGTGAATGCTTCAATCTCCAATCTCACTTAGAACATGGAACAACATAATCATTGGAGGCAGAGGTATGGAGGGACATGTGTGAAACATGGGAGGTGGAGGGAAGAAAAGGAGGCAATATCTGGTATGAGGGAGACAGGAAAGAAGCCCTGAGGGCCAAGAGAATGAATAGAAATATCTAGTAGTGTGACGTGGGGAATGGGAAGAACCACTACTAAATCCCAGACAGCATGGTTGTGGGAGGCTCTCAGGACCCAATGAGGATGACAACAGCAGTGTGAAAGAACCTGAAGAGACCCTTTCAAGTACAAAGTAAAATGGTTCTATTTGAATATATAGAAACGTTCATATAATTTTTGCCCTTAGATATGCAGAGATATTCTATTATATTGTTTCATGTGTGGTAAATTATGATTATGAGGGCATATCTCTGATGTAGATCCAATTTGATTATGGTGATTTTTTCTAATGCAGTATGAATCTTTTTTCTACTAAGTTTGCAAACCTGGAAACCACTTTTGAAAGGAGAGAATCAGCTTCTGAAAGTTGTCCCATGACCTGCACGTTCATGATGTGACATATGCAACCACAGAAATGAAAGTATATACAGAGAAACACAATGTAGTTACATTTATAAAAGAAATTCTGTAGTCTGGTAGAACTCATTGTTAAATCCATCTAGTCCTGGACTTTTATGGTACTTTCCCTGCCATGATACCATTACCACATTTCAAGAACATGAGATCTTATATTGGTTTTCTTTTATCCCCTTCATTTAAATATGTAGGTAATATATACCTATAATTTTTTTCAGTTTCTTCAAGATTTTATACTTTTTGTATTATTATTTCAGAATATTATCTTATGTTTCATTGAATTTCTTTGGTATATGTTGGACTATATATGGTTTTCTTGACTTCTGTACTGTACTGTCCTTAGCAATAAACTGCCATTTAGTAGTTTCATTTCTACCCCTGAGAATAGAACTACCAACCACCATGTCGTCCATAGTCCACATTTAAATTTTCTACAAAATTTGTGACATGTTCACTCCTCTAAGTTATAGATTATTTTACTCAAACTTTCTGCATAAGATTACTCCAGTGACTCAGAATTACAATTCCTATGATTTTTGAATCTGCACTTTAGCTCAATCTGTAAGAAAGAAAAAAAAAAAAAGAAAAACACATCTTAAGATGGACTCAGGTTGAGCATCCAGAGAAATGTAAATGATGTAATGGATTTTTCTCTTCTTTAAGAGAGAATCTATGTGATGAAAATATCTTTGTAACTGATTCAAACAGTAAGAGATTGCATTTCTGGCTCAGACTACATGTTTATGTGTGTGTGTGTGTGTGTGTGTGTGTGTGTATAAATATATATAATGAATTTTGTTATGCTTGAGGTGTGCAGTTTCCTTCTAACTTGTATTATCCATGTGATTTTTCTTAAAGGTGAAATTCTGGTATTTACATTCATTGTTCATAATAAAGGGTGGAATTTTTTAAATATCATATTTGCATTTCTAAGCACATGCTGAATTTACAGTGTTGCTTTTCTTAGATTTGCCATTCGTGTTATTTTGACTTTGTTTTTTACCTGTCTGACTTCTAGAGATGAATATTATCTATATTGTTTCCCAAGTTTTCCTGACTCTAAGCCTAATATAGATATAATATTTCTATATTGTATGTAGAAAGGAAATAAAAATTACCTACTATCCCTGTATTCTCCAATTAGAATGAATTCTAAAATTCTCGAAGTATTAATTGTCATTTCATTGGTGAGATGAAATATTTGAATTTATATTCTACTTTCTGAAAAAAAAATCCACCTATCTCTTTTATTCATTTTTATTTTGCTGTTTCTTTTCCAGAAGTATCTGCTGTGGCCAATTTCTGAATCTTTAAAGTTTTGCAACACTGGCTGGATTGGCTCTGGACATTCCTCACCATCAAATTTGGATTCAGTTTTTCTTCTTGGTTCAGTTCTTTATTTTCCATTCATCTTTCAAATTACTTTGTTCTTTCATGTGAATTCACAGCTGGTCACTTTATATTAAGTAACTAATTTGGTTCCTTTTTTGGCAAAAAAAATAAATCAGTCACTATTTATAACAAATTTTAGATTAATAAAGTCAGTGGCCTTTATAAAAATTATGAACTGAATTGTAGTGAGTTTGACCTAATGCTGCTTTTATTATAATTTTCTGCATGTAAAACACTGAGGGATTCTGCTCTGAGTTGGTTTTGATTGGTAAATAAAGATTCAACCAGGAAATGGCTGTCCAGGGCAGACAGAGGTAGGACTTTTAAGGTTTCAGTGCTTAAAACAGAGAGGAAGTAGTACAAAGGAGATCCATCAGGCTGGGAGAAGAAGAGGTGAAATGCCATACGTGAGAAGAGTGGAGGGCAGGAGTCATAGCCAGCATTTGAAGGTGCAGGAGAGGGCGCACAGTCGTCTGACTACTGCCAGCTACCCACAACACCCGCCAAGCGATCTTAAGACCTCTGGTGAGTGGAACTAAGCATCTGCTCCAATCCAACCTCACGGGACTTGACACTGCATTAGTCAGGGAAGCAAAAACCTGGTCTGAGTAGGGGCACAAGCCCCTTTTGGTCCGAGCAGCACCAGGGTAGCTAGGGCGCACAGTCGGCTGACTACCACCAGATACGCACAACACCAGCCACGCCATATTAAGAATTCTGAGGATTGGGATCTGCCCAGCACAGGAGCGCTTTGCCGAGTATTGGCAACAGACATCTTAGTTCTGAGACCCTGCCAAGTGTATCCTGCACAGCTCCAGAGAATACCAGATGGCGAAAGGCAAACGTAAGAATCCTACTAACAGAAATCAAGACCACTCACCATCATCAGAACACAGCACTCCCATGCCACCTAGTCATGGGCACCCCAACACAACCGAGAAGCTAGACCCAGATTTAAAAGCATATCTCATGATGATGGTAGAGGACATCAAGAAGAACTTTAATAACTCACTTATAGAAATACAGGAGAACACTGCTAAAGAGTTACAAGTCCTTATAGAAAAACAGGAAAACACATCCAAACAGGTGATGGAAATGAACAAAACCATACTAGACCTAAAAATGGAAGTAGACACAAGAAAGAAAACCCAAAGTGAGGCAACGCTGGAGATAGAAACCCTAGGAAAGATATCTGGAACCATAGATGCAAGCATTAGCAACAGAATACAAGAGATGGAAGAGAGAATGTAAGGTGTAGAAGATTCCATAGAGAACATCAGCACAACAATCAAAGAAAATGCAAAATGCAAAAAGATCCTAACACAAAACATCCAGGAAAATCCAGGACACAATGAGAAGACCAAACCTACGGATAATAGGAGTTGATGAGAATGAAGATTTTCAACTCAAAGGACCAGCCAACATCTTCAACAAAATTATTGAAGAAAACTTCCCAAATCTAAAGAAAGAGATGCCCATGAACTTACAAGAAGCCTACAGGACTCCAAATAGACTGGACCAGAAAAGAAATTCCTCCTGACACATAATAATCAGTACAACAAATGCACTAAATAAAGAGAGAATATTAAAAGCAGTAAGGGAGAAATGTCAAGTAACATACAAAGGCAAGCCTATCAGAATTACACCAGATTTTTCACCAGAGACTATGAAAGCCAGAAGAGCATGGACAGATGTTATACAGAAACTAAGACAAAACAAATTCCAGCCCAGGCTACTATACCCGGCCAAACTCTCCATTACCATAGATGGAGAAACCAAAGTATTCCAGGACAAAACCAAATTCACAAATTATCTGTCCACAAATCCAGCCCTTCAAAGGATAATGACAGAAAAGAAGCAATACAAGGACGGAAATTACACTCTAGAACAAGCAAGAAAGTAATCCCTCAACAAACCAAAAAGAAGACAGCCACAGGAACAGAATGACAACTCTAACAACAAAAATAAAAGGAACCAACAATTACTTTTCCTTAATATCTCTTAATATCAATGGTCTCAACTCCCCAGTAACAAGACATAGACTAACAGACTGGCTAAATAAACAGGACCCAATATTCTGCTGCTTACAGGAAACCCATCTCAGGGAAAAAGACAGACACTACATCAAAGTGAAAATCTGGAAAACAATTTTCCAAGCAAATGGTCTGAATAAACAAGCTGGAGTAGCCATTCTAATATCGGATAAAATCGAATTCTAACACAAAGTTATCAAAAAAGACAAGGAGGGACACTTCATACTCATCAAAGGTAAAATCCTCCAAGAGGAACTCTCAATTCAGAATATCTATGCTCCAAATGCAAGGGCAGCCACATTCATTAAAGACACTTTAGTAAAGCTCAAACCACACATTGCAACTCACTCAATAATAGTGGGAGACTTCAACACACCACTTTCATCAATGGACAGATCATGGAAACAGAAACTAAACAGGGACACAGTGAAACTAACAGAAGTGATGAAACAAATGGACTTAACAGATATCTACAGAACATTTTATCCTAAAACAAAAGGATATACCTTCTTCTCAGCACCTCACAGGACCTTCTCCAAAATTGACCATATAATTGTCACAAAACAGGCCTCAACAGATACAAAAATATTGATGTTGTTCCATGTTCCTATCAGACCACCATGGCCTAAGGCTGATATTCAATAATAACATAAATGGAAACATAATGGAAAGCCAACATTCACTTGGAGACTGAACAACACTTTTCTCAATGATACCTTGGTCAAGGAATGAGTAAAGAAAGAAATGAAAGACTTTTGAGAGTTTAATGAAAATGAAGCCACAGCATACCCAAACCTATGGGACAAAATGAAACCATTTCTAAGAGGGAAACTCATAGCGCAGAGTGCCTCCAAGAAGAAAGGGGAGAGAGCACATACTAGCAGCTTGATGAAACATATAAAAGCTCTAGAAAAATGGAAGCAAATTCACCCAAGTGGAGTAGACGGCAGGAAATAATCAAACTCAGGGGTAAAATCAACCAAGTGGAAACAAGAAGAACTATTCAAAGAATTAAAAAATGAGGAGTTGGTTCTTTGAGAAAATCAACAGGATAGATAAAAACTTAGCTAGACTCACTAGAGGGCACAGGAACAATATCTTAACATAATCAGAAATGAAAAGGGAGACATAGCAACAGATCCTGAAGAAATACAAAACACCATCAGATCCTTCTACAAAAGGCTATACTCAACGAAACTGGAAAAACTGGATGAAATGGACAAATTTCTAGACAGACACCAGGTACCAAAGTTAAATCAGGAACAAGTTAATGATCTAAACAGTCCCATATCCCCTAAGGAAATAGAAATAGTCATTAATAGTCTCCCAAACAAAAAAAAGCCCAGGACCAAATTGGTTTAGTGCAGAGTTCTACCAGACGTTCAAAGAAGATCTAATCCCAGTTCTGCACAAACTATTCCACAAAATAATAGTAGAGGAAACTCTACCCAACTCATTCTATCAAACCACAATTACTCTGATACCTAAACCACAGAAAGATCCAACAAGTTAGAGAACTTCAGACCAATTTCCCTTATGAATATCGATGCAAAAATCCTCAATAAAATTCTTGCTAACAGAATCCAAGAACACACTAAAGCAATCATCCATCCTGACCAAGTAGGTTTCATCCCAGGGATGCAGGGATGGTTTAATATACGAAAATTCATCAACGTAATCCATCATGTAAACAAATTCAAAGACAAAAACCACATGATCATCTCATTAGATGCGAAAAAAGCATTCGACAAGATCCAAAACCCATTCATGATAAAAGTCTTGGAAATATCAGGAATTCAAGGCCCATACCTAAATATGATAAAAGCAATCTACAGCAAACCAGTAGTCAACATCAAAGTAAATGGTGAGAAGCCAGAACAATACCACTAAAATCAGGGACTAGACAACGCTGCCTACTTTCTCCCTACCTCTTCAATATAGTACTTGAAGTCCTAGCCAGAGCAATTCGACAACAAATGGAGATCAAGGGGAGACAAATTGGAAAAGATGAAGTCAAAATATCACTTTTTGCAGATGATATGATAGTGTATGTAAGTGACCCTAAAAATTCCACCAGAGAACTCCTAAGCCTAATAAAGAGCTTCAGTGAAGTAGCTGGACATAAAATTAACTTAAACAAGTCAATGGACTTTCTCTACACAAAGGACAAACAGGCTGAGAAAGAAATTAGGGAAACAACACCCATCTCAATAGCCACAAATAATATAAAATACCTAGGTGTGACTCTAACTAACGAAATGAAAGATCTGTATGACAAGAACTTCATGTCTCTGAAGAAAAAAATTAAAGAAGATCTCAGAACAAGGAAAGATCTCCCATGCTCATGGATTGGCAGGATCAACATTGTAAAAATGGCTATCTTGCCAAAAGCAATCTACAGATTCAATGTAATCCCCATCAAAATTCCAACTCAATTCTTCAACGAATTAGAAGGAGCAATTTGCAAATTCATCTGGAATAACAAAAAACCTAGGATAGCAAAAACTCTTCTCAAGGATAAAAGAACCTCTGGTGGAATCACCTTGCCTGACCTAAAGCATTACTACAGAGCATTTGTGATAAAAACTGCATGGTACTGGTATAGAGACAGACAAGTAGACCAATGGAATAGAATTGAAGACCCAGAAATGAACCCACACACCAAGGTCACTTGATCTTCGACAGGGGAGCTTAAACCATCCAGTGGAAGAAAGGCAGCATTTTCAACAATTGGTGCTGGTACAACTGGTTGTTATCGTGTAGAAGAATGTGAATCGATCCATACTTATCTCCTTGTACTACGGTCAAATCTAAGTGGATCAAGGAACTTTCCATAAAACCAGAAACACTGAAACTTATAGAGGAGAAAGTGGGGGAAAGTCTTGAAAATATGGGCACAGGGGAACATTTACTGAATAGAACAGCAATGGCTTGTGCTTTAATATCAAGGATTGACAAATGGGACCTCATGAAACTGCAAAGCTTCTGCAAGGCAAAAGACACCTTCAATAAGACAAAAAGACCACCAACAGGTTGGGAAATAATCTTTACCTATCTTAAATCAGATAGGGGACTAATATCCAATATATATAAAGAACTCAAGAGGGTGGACTCCAGAAAGTCAAATAGCCCCATAAAAGATGGGGCTCAGAGATGAAAAAAGAATTCTCACCTGAGGAATATTGAAAGGCTGAGAAACACCTGAAAAAATGGTCAACATCCTTAATCATCAGGGAAATGCAAATCAAAACAACCCTGAGATTCCATCTCACACCAGTCAGAATGGCTAAGATCAAAAATTCAGGTGACAGCAGATGCTGGCGAGGATGTGGAGAAAGAGGAACACTCCTCCATTGTTGGTGGGATTGCAAGCTGGTACAACCATTCTTGAAATCAGTCTGGCGGTTCCTCAGAAAATTGGACATAGTACTACCAGAAGATCCTGCAATACTTCTTCTGGGCATATATCCAAAGATGTCCCAACCAGTAAGAAAGACACATGCTCCACTATGTTCATAGCAGCCTTATTTATAGTAGCCAGAAGCTGGAAAGAACCCAGATGTCCCTCAAGAGAGGAATGGATACAAAAAATTTGGTACATTTACACAATGGAGTAGTACTCAGCTATTAAAAAGAATGAATTCAGAAAATTCCTAGGCAAATTGTTGGACCTGGAGGGCATCATCCTGAGTGAGGTAACCCAATCACAAAAGAACTCAAATGAAATGTACTCACTGATAAGTGGATATTAACCCAGAAACATAGTATAGCGAGATATAAGGTACAATATGTAAAACATATGCAACTGAAGAAGAACGAAAACCAAAGTGTGGACACTTTGCTCATTCTTATAATTGGAAACAATCACTCATGTAAGGAGTTACAGAGACAAAGTTTGGAGCTGAGACAAAAGGATGGTCCATCTAGAGACTGCCATATCCAGGGATCCATCCCATAATTAGCCTCCAAGCAATGACACCATTGCATACACTAGCAAGCCTTTGATGCAAGGATGGTGATATAGCTGTCCCTTGTGAGACTAGGTCGGGGCCTAGCAAACACAGATGTGGATGCTCACAGTCAACTATTGGATGGATCACAGGGCTACCAATGGAGGAGCTAGAGAAAGTATCCAAGGAGCTAAAGAGATCTGCAACCCTATCGGAGGAACAACATTATGAACTAACCAGTACCCCAGAGCTCTTGAATCTAGCTGCATATGTATTAAAAGATGATCTAGTCGGCCATCACTGGAAAGAGAGGCCCATTGGTCAGGCAAACGTTATATGCCCCAGCACAGGGGAATGCCAGGGCCAAAAATGGGAATGGGTGGGTAGGGCAGTGGGGGGGGGGGACTTTTGGGATAGCATTGGAAATGCAATTGAAGAAAATACGTAATTAAAAAATATTAAATTTAGAAATACTCAAAATAATTCAGCAAAACCAGGAACAAGAAAAGGCTGTTCATTCTCTGAAAATCTATTTAATACAGTACTTGATATTCTAGTTAGAGGAATAAGACAACTGAAGAGGATCAAGGAGATACAAATTAGAAAGGAAGAAATCAAAGTATCATTATTTATAAAATAGTATAGATAAACAATTCCAACAATGCTACCAGATGATAAACACCTCGAGCACAGATGATAAACACCTGGAGCAATGTGTCTAGATTCAAGATTAATTAATTAAATAATTATAAATAAATAAAAAAATAAATAAATAAATAAATAAATAAATAAATAAATAAATAAATAAATAAATAAATAAATAAATAAAAGAAGGTGCTGGAAGAGGGTGACCCAGTTTGGCAGTTCGCTGGTTCCAGTGCAACAAAAGTAACATAAAGAAGTTAGTAGGTAATAACCAGGATTGTCAGTGGGAGGTTGATTAACCACATAGAGGTTAGAAAGTGGCCCAAGTGTTACACTGTTTAAAGCATAACAAAATATAAAAATTCTGTGAGTTATTTTCATAAGGGAGTGCAAATTATTGAGGTAGGAAACAGAAAAATGCCATTATGATTTATACATAACAATATTGTTACACTGAATAAAATAAAAAATAAGTTCTGGAGAACTAATGAATTTTGTACTTGTTATACTTAATATTATCATATACATATACAGTGAGTTAATTGTCAATATTCTTTAAAGTCATTATAAAATACCATAACTGTATCAAGTAATAGATGATATTTCAATAGTTGTAATATATTATTTATACATAAAAACATGTATAAGAGATATTTGTGACATACACTTTAATAAAAGAAAGGTAATACAAATTTTACAAATATTACAGAACTCTGCCTATGTATTCTAGATGCTCTCAAATGAATATTAATAAAAAAAAAACAACCAAGAATCACTGCCATTGAAAAATTAATAAAGTTGTAGTAAAATTTACCCTATTGATCCATGAAACTCATTGTACTATAGAAGACATATTTCATAAAGTAGAAAATAGGTGAATTAGAGTGTTTTAATTACTTTTCTGTTGTCACAATAAGACACTGTGGCAAAAACAGCTTACAAATAGAGTTTATTAGGGGTTTATTCTTGGTTTCAGCGGCTTGGAATCCATGGTCATCATAATGGAAAGCATAGCAGCAAGTAGACCCACATGGTATTGGGATAACAATTTGAAGGCAGACAGAGTAATCTAACCAGGAATGGTAAAAGCTTTTAAATCTCAAATCCCACCCACAGTGACACAACTTCTTCAACAAGGTCATATCAACTAATTATTCCTAAAAATTTACACTAACATGGGATCAAGTACTCAAATATTTTACCTAAATGAGATCATTCCCATCCAAAGAAGCCCCCAAACCATACTTATTTTGTTTTTCAGATCATCTGTTAATGTGTTTCTTTATTGTCTGTTGTGGTGTTTACTTTTAATTGTCATCTTGACACAAACTAGAATCACTTGATAAAGCAATCAAAATTGTGTGGATAAGACTGACATATGGGCCACGCATGGTGGCACACACATTTAATCCCATAACTTGGAAGGCAGAGGCAGGCAGATTTCTGAGTTCGAGGCCAGCCTGGTCTACAAAAGGAAGTCCAGGACAGCCAGGGCTATACAGAGAAACCCTGGCTTGAAAAACAAAACAAAAACAAAAACAAAAACAAAAACAAAAACAAAAACAAAATCAACAAAAACAAAAACAAAAAAAAAACCAAAAAAACAAAAACAAACAAACAAACAAAAAAGACTGACATACGTTTGTGAGGAACTGTTTTAATTATTAGTTGATGTAGGAACTCCCACCCTGAATATAGTTGACACAATTTTTTATTTGGGCTGTGGACACTTCTGTGAATGAAAAAAGTAGCTATATCAGAAGAACATGCAAGGATATACTCATTTCTCAATCCTTCTGAATGCAGACATGTGACCATCTGCCTAGGTAACTTTCATTACATGAAAAGTGACAAATTGCAAATTCCAATTAAAAGCCAAATTAAGCCTTTCTCCCCAAGATGATTTCTTTAGAGCATTTTATTGTAATAATAGAAATAAGACTGGAAGACTCATAAAGTAACAAGACAAATTTATAAGTTCTCATCGTGTACTTTTCAAGTTCTGTGGCATTTTTTTACACACAATAATTTCTACACACCCTTTGATTAACATGGATGTTTGCTGAAATTATAAACAAAAAGTCTAGACCAACTTCAGGCACCCCAGGTAACTTTCCACTCTAGGCTCTAGGCTCACCAACTCCCCTTCAAGTATTTTGAACAACTATAAAGTGCAACCCATGACCTGACTCCATATTCCTTCTCACAAATTGAGCTGAAGATCTCTGGTTTTTTTTTTTTTGAAGCCCTACCTATGGAACCCAGAGGTAATGTTGACAACCAAAACCTCAGAAGACAGAGTAGTCACAAAACTCTCAGCAAAGACACCCTCCTGGACCTGAAGACCTCCTGGTCACTAGAATCCCAAGGCATTAAGACCAGAAAACCTGGAGGAAACAGAGACCAAGGGAATAAAAACATCAACAAAACAAAACAAAAATCCATGCATCTGACAATTACTTATGTAGAAATCAATATATAAACCTATAATAATCTCAAAATTCAAGTAGCTAGAGGCCAATCTAAGAACACACTCTACAACAATTTGGGAAACCTGACATCACTTAGCCACAGATGCCTTACTGTAGAACACTCTGGCTGTTCCATCATAGGTGAAGCACAAGAAAATGATCTTAAATCCAATTTTATGGAAATGGTAGATGGCTTTAAAGAAGAACTGCAGAAGTCCCTTAAAGAAATAGAGGCATGCACAATGAAACAGGTGAAGTAATTGAATAAACTGTTTAAGAAATAGACACAATAAAGAATTTTAAAAGTCGCTAGGAGAGAGAAAATGTAATGAGTGACTTTCTGAAGATAGTCCAACATTTTGGACAGATGTGATGGATCTCTGAATTACAAGGCCTTCATACATTTCATTTGAGGCATCGATCTTTCCTCTAAGTATTCTAGAGTATAATTTTCCCTGGCATATAGCCCATCCTATTGGATGCAGATCAACAAACATGTACTCTCTTGTAGTAATGCTATGTAAATAAATTAATGATTTCTTACTACTTTATATAATTTTATAGAATTAATAAATGTACATAAGTAATTATGAGCTCTTTATTGAAAAGCTGCAGTTGAAGTTCTGTAAGACTTCTTGTGTCACAGACTAATTGCATTAGGATAAAATGCAGGCTTAGAACAAATTTATAATCAGAGAAACTATTCCTTCTATGATAGATGTGAATGCATTATTTGATAAGTATTTTCACAAACTTAGAATGAACAATTTCTAGGACGTTCAAAGACATAAGATAAAATATTGACTAGATTTATCTATACAAAACTTCAAAATAAATGAGACACTAGGCAGATGATTGACCCCCTTGACATAAAATTTAGTTAAAACTTGTATGAACTTGTGGAGTTACAAGCAGCTAATGAATATATAATTAATAACCAATCACAAGGGACTTGCAGGTAAACATTCTTCCTGACATTGCTTATTTGATTTATTGACTTGTATTAATATTGTGAACTTGCTAGTACCTTTTATAAAATAGAAGCTTGGAATACCATATGATCATGTATCCTGAGAAAGTGTAAGAATTGAATACAATAGGAAATAGGTTCCCCCTTTTCTCTCTCTCCTAGAAATAAAGTCTAAAGCCTTCTTTTGAAGTGAGTACTTTTTCTTGTGAATGTGAATTTCTCTGGCTACACAAGGTTAAAGAACTTTTAGCACTGATCAGGGAAGGCACTCTGTCCTAACTCAATACTCCACTATTAAACCACAGGTATTAATCATCAAAGGTGGGCAAATTTAACCACAAAATAAGCCAGAAAGTTTTAAGCTTCCAGAAGCCATCAGCTTTCAACCATCAGGGCAAATAGAAGGAAATTTTAAAAGGAAAGAGGAATTAAAGATTTTCTAGAATTCAATGAATTGCACAAAATTCCAAGTAAATGGGGTACAATGAAAACAGATGAAGGTTCATAGTTATGAGTGTCTTCATAAGAAATTGTAGAGATCACATACTCACCAATTAAAAGCATGTCAGAAAGCTCTGGTTCAAATAGAAGCACAGCCACCAAAGATAAATAGACAGCAGGTAATAATCAAACTCAAAACAATAAAAAAATCAAAGAGAACAAGACAAAGAATCAGGCAACAAATATTTGGTTCTTTGAGGAAATCATCAGGATGGACAAAACTTTTTTCAAAACCAACTAAAAGAAAGAGAGCGAAAGCATACAAATTAACAAAATTAGAAATGAAGAGGGAGACATAACAACAGACACCGAGATCATTCGGTTTCACATCAAAAACCTGTACTCCAGAAACATGGAAAACCAAAATAGAAAAAATAAAAAGGACAATTTTCTCAATAGATACAATTTGGTAAAGCTGAATCAAGATCAACTTGAATAGTTCTATAGACAAAGGAAATATAACCTGTCATTTTATATCTCCCAAACAAAACCAGACAATGTCAGATGGTTTTAGAGCAGGATTATACCATACTTTCAAAAAAGTGCTAATACTGATACACAAAATATTTCACTAGATTAAAACAGAAGGAAAGTTGACAAAATTTACTTTATGGGAATACAGTCAATGTGAGACTTAAGTCCCACAAAGACTCAACAAAGAAAGAGAATTTCGGACCAATTGCCCTTATAAACATCGATTTAAAAATACTCAATAAAATACTTGTAAACAGAATTCAAAGATATATGAAAAATATCACCCCTATCCTGAAGTAGAGTTCATTTTACATATCCGGGGATGGATCAACATACCAAACTCTTTCACTGTAATCTACCATGTAAGCAAACTAAAAGGAAAACATACCGCAAAATTATCATAGTCAATGTTGAAGAAGACTCCAACAAAATCCAACACTCCTTGATGATAAATTCTTAAAGAGATGAGGGATACATGTCACATGTTTGAACATAATAAAGCCAATACATTGAAAGCTGACACCCAATATCAAATTAAATGTAGTGAAAAAAAAATTCCCTAAAAAGGAATAATATGGTAAAATTATATATTCTCTGTATCTATTCTGTATAGTACCTGAGGTTTTAGCAACAACAATAAGGAAAGGAAGAAGATCAAGGTATAAAATTGAAAAGGAAAAAGTCAAACTATTGCTATTCAGATACAGTAGTATACATAAGTGACATGATGCAAAATTAACTTAAAATAAACAGAATACTTCCTAAAAACAGTCTCTCTTCCTATTGATGCCAGATAAGGCCATCCTCTGCTACATGTGCAGCTGAAGCCATGGGTCCCTCCATGTTGGTTGGAGCTTTTGTTCCTGGGAGCTCTGAGGAGTCTGGTTGGTTGATATTGTTGTTTTTCCTATGATATTGCAAACCTCTTCAGCTCCTTCAGTCCTTCCCCTAACCTCTACATTGGGGTCCCAAAGCTCATTCTGATGGTTGACTGCAAGCATCCACATCTGTGTCGGTAAGGATTTGGCAAAGTCTCTCAGGAAACATCTATATCAGGCTCCTCTCAGCAAGCATTTGTTGGCATCTGCAATAGTGCCTGGGCTTGGTGGCTGCATATAGGATATATCACCATGTGGGGCAGTCTCTGGATGACTTTTCCTTCAGACTCTGCTCCACTCTTTGTCCCTGTATTTCATTTCAACATGAACAATTCTGGGTTAAAATTTTTGAAAATGGTAGGGCACCCATCTTTCAACCAGACCAAATTCCTAACCTCTGGATATGGTTTCTACAGATACTCTCTCCCCTTTGTTGGGGATTTCACCTAATGTCATCCCCGTAGGGTCCTGTGATCCTCTTGTTTCCTGGAATATAGAACTTTCTGTTGGCTTCCCCCAGTTCCCTACCCCCGGTTTCAAACTGTACTACAGAGAAGAAGCGATAAAGACTGCATGGTATTGGCATAAATACAGATAGGTTGATCAATAAATTGATGTGAAGACACAGAAGTGAATCCATACTTATGAACACTTGATTTTAACAAGACGCCAAAACTATACAATGGAATAGATGAAACATTTTCAACAAATGATGCTGGTAGTATTGGATATCTGCTTGTAGAATACTACAAGTAGATCCATATCTATTACCCTTCACAAAAGTCAAGTCTAAATGAATCAAAGATCTGATTAAGAAACCCTGATATACTAAATCTGATAAAAGAGGAAGTGGAGAATAACCTTGAAATCTTTGGCACAGGAGATGACTTCCAAAACAAAACTCTAGTAGTTCAGCCACTGAGATCAACAATTAATAAATGAAACCTCATTAAACTGAAAATATTTTGTAAGGCATGGGGCACTGTCAATAGAACAATATGTCAGCTTATAGAATGGCTTAACCAACTCTATATCTGACAGAATGTTGATATCCAAAATATATAAAGAACTCAACAAATTAAATATCAAAAAAGCAAATAATACATTAGAAATTGGGAACAGTGCTAAGCAAAGAATTCTTGATAGAGGAATCTAATGGCTGAGAAGCACTTAAAGAAATGTTCATTATCCTTAGTCATAAGGTAAATGAAAAATGATATGACTCTGAGATTTTATCTTACAAACATCAGAATCGTTAACATCTAAGACTTAAATGACAGCACATTCTGCCTCAGGGACAAAGACAGACACCACATCAGAGTAAAAGGCTGGAAAATAATTTTCCAAGCAAATGGTCTGAAGAAAAAAGCTGGAGTAGCCATTCTAATATCAAACAAAATCGACTTCCAAATCAAAGTTATCCAAAAAGTCAAGGAAGGACAGCACATTATGTTGAGATTGTGGAAGAAATGGAAGACTCCTTCATTGCTGGTACTATTTAAACTTGTACAACAACTTTGGAAATATATTTGGTGGCGTCTCAGAAAATTGGGAGTAGTTGTATCAAAAAAAAAACAAAAACAAAAATCAAAACAAAACAAAACAAAACAAAAAAAAAACAAAAACAAAAAAAAACAAAACAACAACAAAAAAAACCCAAAAAAACAAAACAAAAAACAGCTATAACACTCCTAGGTATATACCAAAAGGAAACTCTATCCTACCCCCATAAGAGTACATACTCAATTATGTTCATAGAGACATTATTCATAATAGCCAGAAACTGGAAACAACCTAGATATCCCTCGATCAAAAAAAGAATAAAGAAAATGTGATATACTTACACAGTGGAATACTTCACAGCTAATAAAAACACAGACAATTTGAAATTTGCACAAAAAATGGATGGCACAAGAAAATATCACCCTGAGTGAGGTAACCTAGACCCACATAGGCAAACATTGTACATATTCACATATAAGTTGGTACTGATTATAAAGGATAACCATGTTGTAATCCAAAGGTGCCAAAAATAATATCTCACTGAGATGGGAATATAAACTAGGCATTTTCATTGGACATGGGAATAGCACTGGACAAGAGTTGGTGTTTGGATGCAAACCAGAAGGATCATGTTGGGGAAAGAATTGAGGTAGGGTGTACTGGAAGAGACAACTGAATTGGGGGAATTCATCCTTGGAATGAGCTAGAAACCTACAGAAATAGAAATTCCTCAGAATCTAAGACAGTGAATTGAGGGTAACAAAAACTAACCCTATTTGCAATGGGTAATATGAAGCCTGAAATGTCCATCTCCTGTAACCAGGAAAGATTTTCAATGGAGGGAATGGGACACCAGTCCTACTATAAAAACTTCATCCTCCAATTTCTCCTGCCTACAAGATGTGCAGGGATAAAGATAGAACAAATATTGAGGGGATGGCCAACCAATGACTGGTCCAACTTGAGATCTATGCCATTAAATAGAGCACATCCTTGATACTGTTAACAATGTTCTGCTATACTGGCAAATAGGAGCCTAGCCTAACTGTCATGAGAAAGACTTCAACTAGCAATTGATGGAGGCATATGCAAGAACCACAGCCAAAAATTCATTTGACTTTAGGAAATCTGTGAAAAAGGAAGAAGGTTTACTGGAGTCAAGGAGGTCAAGGAAACCACAAGAAAATTCACAGAATCAACTTACCTGAGTTCTTGGGGCCACACAAACACTGAGCCAACAAGGTAGCATTCATGAGAATGACCTTGGCCCTTGGCATATATGTAAAATTTATGTAGATTGGGATTCATGTGGAACCCTTAACAATGTGAGAACAGTCTCTCCCTGTCTCTGTTGCCTGCCTTTGAGACATTTTCAGCTGATTGAGCTGCCTCTTCTAGCTTTACTAGGAGAGGATGTTCCTAGTCTGTAATTTGATATGACAAGGCAGTTTTATATCAATGGGAGGTCTCTCCTTTTCTGAAGAGAAAGAGAGGAGGAATGGATGTGGGGAAGGTGAGCTCCTGGGAAGGACTTCAAGAAGAGGAGGGAGGGGAAGCTATATTTAGGATGTATTTTCTTTTTACAGTTTCCCCTAACAGTTACTCCTTCTAGTTCTTTCCCACTTTTCCTCTAATCCAGATTACTACTGTCTGTCACTTTTTAGGAAACAAATAGTTATCTAAAGAATACTAATGAAATAAACCAAACTAACTGAATAGGACAAAACAACCAAAGAAAATAAACAAATGCACACACACACACACACACACACACACACACACACACACACACACACACACACTCAAACATATATAGATACAGAAACACAAATTCAAATACTCTATCTAATCAAAACCCCAAACCAGAAAACATAATATACACAAAGAACCTGTATGATAGGAAAGCAAACAAACAAAATACCCAAAGTTAACTTTCTTAGACAAAGAGGCTCTAAAGATGCTGTCTTAGTGTTTTACTGCACTGAACAGGCACTAAGACCAAGGCAAGCCTTATAAAGGACAACATTTAATTGGAGCTAGCTTACAGGTTCAGATGTTCAGTCCATTATCATCAAGGTGGGACGTGGCAGCTTCCAAGTAGGCATAGAGGCATAGAGTTGACACAGCTGAGAGTTCTAAATCTTCATCTGTAAGCCTGCTAGTGGAAGACTGACTTACTCACAGCTAAGATGAAGGTATTAAGCCCACACCTATAGTGACACACCTACTCCAAGACCACAACTCCTAATAGTGCCATTCCCTGTGCCAAGCTTATATAATCATAGATATCATTAAGTGGAATCCATACTCAACAATGCTTGAATGGCCAAGAACCTGAAACTAGAAATGCCAGGGATCTAGAGAAAGAACAAATACTACTATTCTACTAAAGGAGTATAGCAGTTAAATGACTCCTGTTGACATTTTGCTATACTCACAGGTCTGTATATTGCTCATTCATCATCACAGAAGTATCCTCATGCAGCAGATGGAAACAAACACAGAGACTTGCAGCCAGATAATATGCAAAGCCTTAGGGACCTTCTAACATTCAGTCCTACAAGGGAGGTCACCATCAAATCTCCACCTAGTGTTCAGGAAACACTGTAATAAAAGACAGAAACAGTGTACGATCATAAAAACTATCTTGATTGTAACTACTAGAATTTAGTCCTAGCTACACACTTTTATTAAAAAACTAACATCAATGAAATTTATATTTTAGAGTTGTTTCTACAACAGAACAATCGATCTACATTTGGGGTTGGTCTTCCTATTTCACATAATCAAATCAGGAAAAAAAATTAATCACAGGTGCAACAAATTCCCAGAGTTTTAGGGAATTCCTAATATTATCAGGGTTACAACCAAGACTAGCCATCATAAGTATACCTCTTGTCAATAAGACATACAATCATATCTCCTTATATTAATTTCCCAAGGAAAGCAATAGTTATGCCTAGCATAGTATCCAATATCCAATATACAACTGGAAATAAAGTATATGAATTTCCAGGGCATAATCATGCTTAACATGAGATAAAATTCCATATACAACTAAAATCATATTTTATCTTTTAGAGTAGATTACAATTTCTTAATTGTAACACCATATAAAATCAAATTCAAAGCATTGTTTACTTTCAAATACACTGACATGATTATACATTCTCATTCAAAATAAGAGGAAAAGAAACATAAACAGGAAATACTGGAAAAATCAAGATCAAATCTAGCTAGACAAACCCCAAATCCTAAATTTATGTACATTGTGGCTTAAATAGCACTTCCTATCTAGTTTCATGACTACAATATATTTCTCTGTCTTGGGCTGCTTCCATTCTTTGTGTGTGGCTTACTTTGAGAGATATCCCAAAACTGTGGACCTTCTTACATCACAATATAGGCTTCCCTTTCATACCTTCACAAAAAGCCTCTCTAGGCATCTATTCAGGGAATTCGCTGCAACCTGGATGCCCTCAGTGTCTTTTCATAACCACGCAGGAAGACTCCATGGCTCTTGTACTTCTGTATCCTTCATTAATCTGACGAAAGAACTACAAGGTGGATTTTGCCAAGTTCTTTTGCCTGCTTTAGATAGAACCTGCCTGCTTCCTTGAATACTTTTTCATAAATTTGATATGTTGTTTTTCTGCTATAAACAGACAAATCCTTAGTACAGTTCTTTGTACAAGTTGCAGGATTAGCTTGGTGGATTCTCACCTCGAGGAAACAATTTCGTTTATTACATTACTCCTTTCAACACTAGCTATGGCTCCCACAAAAAATTTCTGGTGCTCTTTTTTTCTCCAAACTTAGTTCTAGCTCATCCCTTGAAGAATGAGTACAAACAGGAAAACAAAAGACAAGAAGCATTAGCGATGTGGGAATAAAGTAAGCTCTACTGCTGGTGGGTGTTTAAGTTAGTACATCCAGGATAAAATCAGTGTAAAATTTACTAAAAATATCTAAAAATAGAACTAACTGGTGACTCACCTATATCACACTTGAGTGTAGAAAAGATAGCATGGTTATCTAGTGATACTTGCTCAGTCATTTTTGTTGCTTTTGTTTTCAAAATAGCTAGGAGATGCAATCAGCTGTAACTAGATCTGCTAGAGAGTATATGGAACTTGAAAATACTATATAGTAAATGTGTTAACTCAGGCCTATAAAGAGAAATGCTACGTGTCTGTAATCACATTTGGTCTAGCTTCAACTTTTAGATTTTATGTTTAACTTGGAGTATCTGTGGAGATAAGGAACCCCAAAGTGGCACATGGCATGGAAGAAAGGATGAAGCCTTTATGGAAGGAGGGAATGACAGAACACATGCAACATAATAGGAGGAGGAAACATTAGAGCTTACAAGTGTAGGTAAGCATGAGGATAGGATTATGTCTGTTATCCCCTTACGGAATGCCACAATTTAGGAAGTTTATTTAAAATATTACAGTTTAGTGGCATTACTCTTGGTTACAGTCCAAAATTTGATACTACAACACTTTTTGAAGAAACCACATACTCGAGTAATAGAACATGAATAAATAAAGTTATAACCAATCTTGAAATTTAATTCTTAGGGCTTGCTGTTATATAGTGGCAGAAAGTTCTGTTTATGCTACTAGCAGAGAAAGTAATCAAGCATATTACACATCTGTGATCCCTGACAACAAGATTAGTGACTCATTTGAAATATACTGTGTACATATATATCATCTAGGTTTAAAGTAATATATTCCTGTTGTCTATTTTTCTGTGTTTACTTCTAGATCATAGGAACTATTTTACTGTTACCTAGAACTGATTTTAGAACGAGGAGAGAATACTTTGTCTTAATAATTTCATGCCTACCTAAACATAAATACACAATATTGTTTAAAAATAATAATTATGAATATTTTCTATCTGCATTGGGTAGTGCCATAATAAGTATGTATTTCAAACTACTGATTAATAATATGAAACAAAAAATGTTAAATTTTAGGATAGATAGTTATAATACTTCATAAAGTTGTCAACAAGTTACACAGGGAAGGAGAAATAGAATACATCGGTTTCTCCATCTATGGTTATTGAGATTTTGGCCAGGTATAGTAGCCTGGGCTGGAATTTGAGTTCTCTTAGTGTCTGTATAACATCTGTTCAGGCTCTTCTGGCTTTCATAGTCTCTGGTGAAAAGCCTGGTGTAATTCTGATAGGCCTGCATTTATATGTTACTTGACCCTTCTCCCTTACTGCATTTAATGTTCTATCTTTTTTTAGTGAATGTGTTGTTCTGATTATTATGTGTTGGGAGGAATTTCTTTTCAGGTCCAGTCTATTTGGACTTCTGTAGGCTTCTTGTATGTTCATGGGCATCTCTTTCTTTAGGTTTGGGAAGTTTTCTTCTATAATTATGTTAAAGATATTTGCCGCCCCTTTAAGTTGAAAATCTTCACTCTCATCAACTTCTATTATCTGTAGGTTTGGTCTTCTCATTATGTCCTGTGTTTCCTGGATGTTTTGAGTTAGGATCCGTTTGCATTTTGCATTTTCTTTGATTGTTGTGCTGATATTCTCTATGGAATCTTCTACACTTGACATTCTCTCTTCCATCTCTTGTATTCTGTTGCTGATGCTTGCATCTATGGTTCCATATATCTTTCCTATGGTTCCCATCTCCAGCGTTGCCTCACTTTGGGTTTTCTTTCTTGTGTCTACTTCCCTTTTTAGGTCTAGTATGGTTTTGTTCATTTCTATCACCTGTTCGGATGTGTTTTCCTGTTTTTCTTTAAGGACTTCTACCTGTTTGGTTGTGTTTTCCTGTTTTTCTTTAAGGACTTGTAACTCTTTAGCAGTGTTCTCCTGTATTTCTTTAAGTGAATTATTAAAGTCCTTCTTGATGTCCTCTACCATCTTCTTGAGATATGCTTTTAAATCCGGGTCTAGCTTTTCGGTTGTGTTGGGGTTCCTAGGACTAGGTGGGATGGGAGTGCTGTGTTCTGTTGATGGTGAGTGGTCTTGATTTCTGTTAGTACAATTCTTACATTTGCCTTTCACCATCTAGAAATCTCTGGAGCTAGTTGTTATAGTTGTCTCTGGTTAGAGCTTTTTCTTCAAGTGATTCTGTTAGCCTCTATCAGCAGACATGGGAGACTAGATCTCTCCTCTGAGTTTCAGTGGTCAGAGCACTCTCTGCAGTCAAGCTCTCCACTCATGGGAAAGGTGCACAGATATATGGCCTTAAGACCTCCCTCCTGGCAGAAGACGAAGGCCCAAAACATGACCTGTCCTGAAGCTGAGTTGCTTTGGCCTTTCCCAGAACGTGTTAGCTTCTGTATTCTATACTCTCACATGTCCAGAATACTCTCGAAGGAGTCCTGGAACCAAGATGTCTGCAGCTGATGCTCAGGCAAAGCACTCCTGCACTGGGCAGACCCCTTTCCTTTGGCTGGGAAAGTGGCCTGATGTCTGGGATCTGTGCAGAATAATCTCGGCTGGGTCCCGGAACCAAGATATCTGCTGCTGATGCTCAGTCAAAGAGCTCCCGCACCGAGTGGACCCCTTTTTTTCTGGCTGGGACAGTGGCCAGCTGTCTGGGGCCCGAAAAGGGGGCTGCATTAGAAGCTCTGTGGCTCCTGCCTCCCCAAGAAGCTTTTGGTTTCTGTAGTCCGTACTCTCACCTGTGCAGAATACACCAGGAGGGATCCCAGAGCCAAGATGTCTGTTGCCGATGCTCAGGCAAAGCACTTCTGCCCCGTGAAGACCCCCTTTCCTCTGGCCGGGAAAGTGGCTGGATGTCTGGGGCCTTTGCAGAATACACTTGGCAGGGACCTGGACCAGTCTGGTGGTTCTTCAGAAAATTGACATAGTACTACCAGAAGATCCACCAACACCTCTCCTGGGCAAATACTCAGAAGATGTTCCGATGTTTAATAAGGATTCATTCTCTATAATGTTCATACCAGCCTTATTTATTTATTTTGTTAATATTTTTATTATTACGTATTTTCCTCAATTACATTTAGAATGTACATTTAGAAAGTCCCCCATACCGTACCCCCCACTTCACTAACCACGCATTTCCATTTTTTGTCTCTGGCTTTCCCCTGTACTGTGGCATATAAAGTTTGCATGCCCAACGGGCCTCTCTTTCCAGTGATGGCCTACTAGGCCATCTTTTGATACATATGCAGTCAAGAGCTCCGGGGTACTGGTTAGTTCATAATGTTATTGGACCTACAGCATTGCAGATCTCTTTAGCTCCTTGGATACTTTCTCAAGCTCTTCCATTGAGAATCCTGTGCTCCATCCAATAGCTGACTTTGAGCATCTACTTAAGTATTTGCTATGCCCCAGCCTTGTCTCAAAAGAGACAGCTATATCCAGGTCTTTTCAGCAAAATCTTGCTAGTTTATGCAACGGTTTCATCGTTTGGAGGCTAATTATGGGATGGATCTCTGGACATGGCAGTCTCTAGATGGTCCATCCTTTTGTCTCAGCTCCAAACTTTGTCTCTGTAACAGTCTGGCGGTTCCTCAGAAAATTGGACATGGTACTACTAGAGGATCCCACAATACCTCTCCTGGGCATATATCCAGAAGATGTCCCAACCAGCAAGAAGGAATCCTGCTCCACTATGTTCATAACAGCCTTATTTATAATAGCCAGAGGCTGGAAATAACTCAGATGCCCCTCAACATTTGAATGGATACAAAAAATGTGATACATTTACACAATGGAGTACTACTAAGCTATTAAAAAATGAATTTATGAAATTCCTAGGCAAATGGATGGACCTGGAGGGCATCATCCTGAGTGAGGTAACACAAACACAAAGGAACTCAAATGATATTTACACACTGATAAGTGGATATTAGCCCAGAAACTTAGTATACCCGAGATATAAGATACAATTTGCAAAACACATGAAACTGAAGAATGAAGACCAAATTGTGGACACTTTGCCCCTTCATAGAATTGAACACAGTAACCAGCCATTATTTATAACAGCCATTTGCTCGAAAGAACTCAGATGTTGCTCAACAGAAGAATACATGGATACAGAATGGATACAGAAATTTTGGTACATTTAAACAATGGAGTACTATTCAGCAGTTATAAACAATGAACTTATGAATTTCTTAGGCAAAAGCATGTATCTGGAGGATATCTTCCTGAGTGTGGTAATCCAATCAGAAAAGAACACATATGATATGTACTGACTTATAAGCAGATATGAGCCCCCAAACAGACTACTCAAGATACAATTTGCAAAACGCATGAAACTCGAGATGAAGGAAGACCAAAGTCTGGATACTTCATTGGTTCTTATAATGGGGATCAAAATACCCATGGAAGGAGTTAAAGAGACAGTTTGGAGCTGAGAAAAAAGAAAGGACCATCCAGAGACTGCACCACTTGGTGATGCATCACATAGACAACCACCAACAAACCAAGATATTATTGCATATGCCAGCAATTTATTTTTGACAGGACCCTGGAATAGCTATCTCTTGTGAGGCTACGCCAGTTCCTGGCAAATACAGAATTGGATACTCACAGTCATCTATTGGATGGTACACAAGGCCCTTAATGTGGAATCTAGAGAAAGTACCCAAGGAGCTAAAGGGGTCTGCAAACTTAAAGGAGGATCAACAATATGAACTAACCAGTAACCCCCTGAACTATGTATCTAGTTTCATATGTGGCAGAGGATGGCCTAGTCAGCCATCAAAGAGAGGAGAGTCACTTGGTCTTGTGAAGATAATATACCCAAGTACAGGGGAATGCCAGGGCCAGGAAGCAGGAGTGGGTGAGTTGGCAAACAGGGTAGGGGAAGGTATAGGAAACTTTCAGGATAGCATTTGAAATGTAAATGAAGAAAAATATGTAATAAAAAATGAGTTAAAAAATATTAGCAAAACCTTATATGAGCACGTTAAAAGCACATCCTAAAGATCGCAAACACAAAGAAGAAATGACACCCAAAAGAAGTGGTGGCAGGAAATAGTAAAACTCAGGGTGGAAAAAAATAAAATAGAAAGAAAAATACAAATAAAATTTTGGAACAAATATTGGTTCTTTGACAAGATCACTAAGATCAACAAACTATTATCCAAGTTAACTAAAATAAAAAAGATAATATCCAAATTAGCAAAATCAGATATTAAATGGGTGAGGACATAACAACAGACACCTGATAGGTCAGAAAGTTTTTCAAAGTGCTTCTTCCTCCTAGAAGCACACTTGCTCAACCATATTAATTGCTGCTGGATTCATAATTATCTGCAACTGGAAACAACCTACATGTCCATAAACTAAAGAATGTATAACATATATGTTATATTTATACAATGGAACATTACTCAGCTGTTATGAAATGGATGGAAACAGAAAAAAAAACAAAAAACAAAAAACAAAAACATAACCTGAATAACGTATCCCAGTCCCAGGAAGATAAATATGCTATGTGTTGATTTATATGTTGATATTGACTGGGCTGGATAGTTTTTTGTCAACTTGCCACAAAGTAAAGTCCCCTGAGAGTAGGGAACCCCAATTGAGGAAATGTCTCCATAAGATTGGTCTGTGAAGCTGGGCGTGGTGGCGCACGCCTTTAATTCCAGCACTTGGGAGGCAGAGGCAGGCGGATTTCTGAGTTCGAGGCCAGCCTGGTCTACAGAGTGAGTTCCAGGACAGCCAGGGCTATACAGAGAAACCCTGTGTCGAAAAACCAAAAAAAAAAAAAAAAAAAAAAAAAAAAAAAAAAAAAAAAAAACAAGATTGGTCTGTGCAGGCAAGACTGCAGGGCAGTTTCTTAATTAATGATTGATGGGTAGGATTTCTGCCAATTGTTGATACTGCCATCCATGTGCTTGTGGTTCTGAGTTCTCTATGAGAAAGCATGAAACCATGGGGAACTAGCCACTAAGCAGAATGCTGCAGACACTCTGGGCCCCTTTGTCTGCGTGGAACGGATCTCTAGTCACAGGTGGGCAAAGCGTTGGATGAAATGATAGACAGATACACACAGGAGAGGTTGTGTAGAATCTGAATGTAAAGTGTCAAATTGAGCATCAAACTTTTTATACAGAAGAGAATAGGAAAGTTGGGTGACACACAAGCAAGGTACAAAGAGGTTACTGGATTCTTACAGAAAACGGAGGAATACAAACACAGAAGGTCTGTCAGGAAACACCTGGGATACAATTCATTGTTAACAACTGGGATCAAAAAGAGCTCCACCAAAGATCCACTTAATCTTAGAAGCCAGGGTCAATGGCTTCATGCCCTTGCTATAGTTCCTATTTTAGTCTATTGTATAGTCCACCTTCCCCTTAGGCCATTGTAAATATGCGTATATGTGTGGAACTCAGCAATCTATAGTTCTAAGTATGTACTCTGCTTCCTCCTTAGGTCTCAAACTTCCTTCTTCCTAGATGATGATAAATTCCTGTGTAGGGCAGTGACTTAACTTTTATTCAAAGTGGTAGTATAATACCAGAGGCAATTCTGAATGTCACTGAATAGGCACCATTCTTACTGATTTCCAAGCCCATGGTCAGCTCAAGGACTTTCTAGGACATTGGATCACTGGCAAAAGCTTAGCTATATCAGAATTCAATCTTTAAAAGCACTTATAATAAGATAACACTAAAAGAGAGCATGTGGATCCATACACCAGACTAACGCTGGAATAGGGTATGAGTATATGGGTTAATAAGAACTCCAAAACTCCAGAAGGTGAGCTTCCATGAAACTCTTTGCCTCATGAGCACTTCCAGGCCTCTAGGCCTGTCAAGCTGACTCGACTGGTGTGCGTGGCAGTAGCACCCATCCATGGTCTCTGTATCAGCTCCTGCCTCTAGGTTCCTGGCCCATTTCAGTTCCTCTTCTGTCTGTCTTCAGATGATGAATAGCAATGAAGAAGTGTAAACCAAATAAGTGCTACCCTCCTCAACTTGTGCTTGGGTTACAGTTTTTGGTGACAGCAATAGAAACATTAAGAAATTCAACATTACATATGTGATGGCCTGTCTACAATCTGTAGATCCAGTGAAGTTAGGTATAGAGGAAGGGATTTGGGTGCATACATGGATGCCCATCGTATGGGGAAATAGAATGGATTTTATTAGTGGACAAAGGTGTACAAGAAGGAGAAGATCAGGTGGCATGGTGGAGGGAGATGGGGTTGAATAAGGAAATGCAGGAAGAGATATTTGAAATAGAAGTATTAGATGAGTGATGACTGAAAGGGGGAGGAACTGAAAATGAGAGGATGTGAGGTAGTAAAAGAACCGTGGGGAGTAAAATTTGGGGGGACTGTAAACAGGGTCTATTAAATGAGAAATTAATATTATTTTTAATTTTACTAGAATATTAAGCATGGCAGAGGGGCTCCCAGGCATGTACATTTTACCTCCAAAATACTGGGCTTTGATGGATTCTTGGTGAGGTGAACCACTTAAAAGCTCTTACCACTCTTAACTTAAAAGCTGGTACCAGTCTGTTACCACTCATGCTGTTGTAGAGTTTCTCTCTACTTACTGCCCTCACATCACTTCCCTCATAATCTATGGATTGTATGAAAATTTAAGGAGGATTCCAGCCCATCACTGGGCAATATCATTGCCACCCACAGTGTTATTTAGATCTAACTTTCTCAAGGATTGCAGCTGATGCAGATTAATACTTCAACCACGATCTTGGAAAGAATTACTACAAAAAACATGCCTTTTTTTTTTCAAAGTCAGGCTGGTGTTCAGATGATTATTATTTCCTTGTACCTATTTCCTCCCTCTGATTCCTGATATGATTTAAGAAAAACATGGTTAATGAACAGATGTGTACCCTGAGGATTCAAAGTAGAAAGAGATGATAGGATTTATATAAAAGTTTAGTTTTGTGATTTTTTTAAGATTTTTGAAGTATTAATTTTTGAGATAGATAAAAACTAATCCTTTCTGTATAACAGCAAATTTCAGTCTACCAGTAAGAGAAAATGGCTGAAAAAAATTACCTTACTTGCTTTCAACTTGTTAATCTATAACAAGTTTTTTATTTAGAAATGTGTGTTGGTTCTTTGGAATAATATTGGATATTTATAAACATAATTTATAAATAGCTCATCATAAAAGTATAGTGAGAAGATGCTTTTCCTCATATATACTCATAATTATTCACTAGAAGAAAATAGAAAGTAACCAGTATAAATTTTATACTAATTGAAAGATTGTGCAGAGATATATAAGCAGTGTGAGAAAAATAAAGTTGGTGCTTTGTTCCATCCACCAAATGTGAGTATATATGGAAAGTGTTTGAAGTTTGCACTGTCCAACAAATGTGTGTGTGTGTGTGTGTGTGTGTGTGTGTGTGTTTGTGTGTGTGATTGTTTGTGCTTCTTAAAGCTTGCTGTGTGTGTGTGTGTTTGTGTGTGTGATTGTTTGTGCTTCTTAAAGCTTGCTTCTTCTACCATGTATGTAAATGTGTCTTGCCTGCTTTATATGCCACATAACCAATATCCCCTCCTTGAATCATTGAACACTCTCTCACAGCTACTCTTGGAAAGACAGAGAGACAGCAAACACACAGAACCCTACTGGGCATAACTTGAACATGTGTGAGACCACCCACCTCCTCCAGTGACACCCTTCCTCCAACAAGGAAACACCTAGTCCAACAAGGTTACTCATCCTAATACAGCCTATAGGCAAATGGGAACCAATCACATTAAAACTACCACACCTACCTAGCTACATGCATGCATATATTCATGCATAAGAGATAAACAGAGAAAGAGGGTGAGAGAAATAGAAAGAGAGAGAGTGATAGGTAGATGATAGAGAAATAGTTGCATACATATCTACATAAATACATTCAATAATTACTTCATACATACATACATACATACATACATACATACATACATACATACATACATATATAGATGACGGATAGACAGATAATTATATGTGAAATTAATCTAAACACTAAAGATATGGTGCCCTTTAATTCACACACACACACCCTGAGCATTGTTTACAATCCTCAATTAAGACATAAAGGTTGGACATTGGAACTACAAAGACATATAAAACTAACCCACAAAACCCACAATGTTCATTTGGTGTGCATATATTTGATTAATATCTAGGACTTCCTTTTTTTCTGTATATTATGAGAGATTACACCCTAAAATCTTTCTCAAACTTGTCCATTATTTTAGTTACTACTGTGTACAACCTGATACTTATAATCCACTAGATAGTAATGTTACAGAAGTTGTTTATTGTGCTGAAGATATTCAGCCATACCCCTCAGCTCCAAAATATATCTTTTAAAGACACATAGTAAGGAACGATCTTCCAATTGACCACAAATGAAACTGTCACCTGGTGGAAAATACACAGCACAGGAAGAATTTTACACATAAAATTTATATTCATGTGAATATTGGTCAAAATGATTACAATTGTAAAGTTGAATTACATAGTGGTATGTCTTTGAAGCAATAGGAAAAATGATGCGCATACATTGTGTTTTCCAAAAAGAGTAGGAAATGTAAAACATTTAAACAGTGGGATGTTGGTTTCTAATGCCAGGAGATGACTAACATAGCAAGAGACTAATAAAGCATCCTCTTCAAAAGTTAAAAGAAAACAGCAACAACAAGAAGAGAAGAACAATCACAAGGAACCATGTCATCCATGGCATCTTCAGGAGGATGTGCAGCAATCTGAACATTGTTCCAAGGACGTTAGTAGATGTCTAGTTCTTTATCAGCCTGACAGGTTTGTGTTCAACCATCCATGTCTGTATACTAAGGTTGGAAACAATCCATCGATGATGAGTGACCTAAAGATGATGAGTTCTACTCCTCACTCCCCTTGCTGCTCTGGAGACTTCAAACCTGAGGGGAGGAATGTTATATTGATGAGTATGAGAATGCTCAAATCCTTTTTGTCTACATTGTGTAAATATGGCACCTCTTTAAGTGAAGTGTAAGACCTGCTTGGCCAGAAGGTACAACCAGAGGCCTGTTGAATAAAGATGCTACTATAGAGACCCCATGTAATGAGAAAAGTCTTTCAGAAGTACACTTGGACAGAGGTGGAATTTAAGATCCAATTATTCAGAAATGGCATGTAGGCACTACTGTTGGCCTTAGTGTCATACCGAGAACACCCCCAACACTAATCAGAGATGTATGGCTAGTGGTCAGAAGTGAGCAGGTATTGGACATTGGGAAGAAATGAGACCCTATGAGCCATGAAAAATAGATAGGACATCAATGGTCAGAGGGTAAATACACGAGGGAATCTTTGTGAGAAATTGGAAATCTAAAACCCATTTGTACAGGTAAACTAGTATGTTTGGTTGGGTAGAGATCAAATTTGCATGTTCTTTCCTTGACATGAGATCAAAGACACAGCCTACCTCATGCAGTGGAGCCCATTCCAGGTTCTTCCTAACAGCTAGCAACTCCTCATCAGAGACTAGAACATCTGTCCACTGTAGTAAATGTGGTGCCGTATCAGGAAGCAGTCTGACCACTCATCAAAAACCTGGCTGACAGTTCCACACGAGTCCTTCTTCTCAGGCATATGTTCATCTCATGGGTCTAGGTATGAATGGTGAGGAGTACATCATTTTAGTTTCTGGCTTGAGGAAATGAGCTTTTGTTCTGGGCTGTACTTCTTAATGTTCGGCTCAGGTACTTTAAGCTTAGGTGGTCTGGAGGTCCATTTGGGAGTAAAAATTGGAGGGGGGGTGTCTAAGTGTCTGCATCAGAGGAGAACATTGCAAGGTCATTATTGGTCAGAAAGGCATATTTGATGACCACTTGGGGAAAATGAGATCTGAGGCCCCTGGTAACTCAGAGTCAGTAGATTGAAATCCTTTTGGTCAAAGCAGAAGGATCTGAGGCCCAAATAATAGACTTAGTAAGTTTACTCCCACAGGGGCATATTTAGAATGTCTGAGAACCCTTTGGATATTGGTGGACTGTAGCTCTCTATTAGAACAGGGAGGGCTGGTAGATCCTTTGGTGAAAAGTGGAATATTTCAGGTATAGTCTAAAAGCCAATTCAGTAAAAGACAGTGAGTTGAATACTTTGGGAAAGGGGAGAGATATGCAGTATCCCTATGTGCAGGAGAAGAATTGTTTCTGCCCATCTCAGGATTAGTGATAGATCTAAGATTCTCTAAAATAGGAGGATGGTGATAGGAGCTTCATAGGATTGTATATTATAGTTTTATCCTGTTATTCCTATGTCTGCAGCACTATTGAGCAAAACTGAACCCTGATTGATACCTTGAGAATTATAGGACATTCCAGGTACTTACTCCTTCATCAGCTCCAAACATGAAATCACAATCAAGAATACACATCATCTGAATGTCTGTGGTAGGCATGACAACAATCTTAGAAGTCTTCTAAGAGGGTGTAATGTAGTAGTTTCTGGTTTAGTGTCTTCCTTAAATATATGTCCATCCACACATTCCTCTGCATGGAGGCCAGGATGTCTCTGTCTAAGGGAACAAAACAAAGATAGTAATCTGATTTACCTTTACCTTGATACACTTCTGTTTGAGATTTCAGTCCAGAGTGTTCTGAAATCTCTTAGGTCAGAACAGTGCTTCCCAGACCATGGAAATTAGAAGTTATAGGTAGGACATACACTGGGAAGATGGTGAATCTGGGGGATTTCCTCAAACACACTGTGCTCCACACAGGTTGAAGCACTCTCTGTTGTGAATGTCTAAATCTTCTAAGTAAGATAGGGGAGGAGCTTGGGCAGTTTTGCATAGAAGTAGGATGGTTGTGCCGTTCATCAAAGAGGTAATGTGGCAAACTTCATGAGAATAAGGAAGTTTAAGCACTCTGGTCATAAGCAGCATTTCTGTGACACTTTGCAAATGTGAAATTCTAAACCTACTTGTAAGAGGGGTAAAATCTCTGGCTATTTTCAATAAATAAGAAAGACCATTTCACATTGGAGAAAATGCAAATACCTTCTGGAGAAGAGGGAGTTCCAGTATTGCTTGATCAGCTTCCAAATCTTTTTTGCAGAATTTAGGAAATCCACATATTTTATGTGGTGTGTGGACAGCAGGCAGCAATTGTTTCAGTATTCCAACAGGTTGGATGGTTATCTTTGGTCTATGAAACCTTTAGTCAGATGACATAAGAGCAAGGCCACTTTTCTTGAATGGGGGAATGTCCCCGAATATTTGTAGCAGGAAGAAGTTTGGAAGTAATCTTAGACAGTTGGGATATAGCAGGCACACATAGTCAATACGACAAGATCTATTTACACTTTACAAGAGAGGGTAGATATGAGTCCACCACTGAAAATAAATGGAAATATTTCATTCCAATATGGGCATTTGAGAAGGCTTTGTTGCCCAATAGACAGAGGGAGAACAGGAAATATGTATGACTAGATGTGGTGTGTCTGATTCTCCCATAGGGAGAGGGAGAGGCACTGAAGCCCTGGTATGACTGGATGACATTTATAGACCTCTTCGACAGAGGATGTGAATTTGAGAACTGCTGGAACAAAAAGATTCATTCTGGTGCCCCTTTCAAATGAGGCGTCTGATGTGAGACACAGTTAAATGGAAATTTTTGCCCTCCATAAGATAGAGAATAGTTTGTAATTTTTTCTGGTCAGAGAGGGTAATTATTGAAGACCTTTTGGACTGGACGTGAAGTTTGGGGCCTGGGGCAGGTAGAGATGATCTCAGGCCCGTCAGGCTTACAAGACAGATATTGGACCCTCATGTATACAAAGGGTGCATTTGATATATAATGGACACAAATTAGTGGTCTAAGTATTGATGTTTAGGAGTAGAAGATTAAAGCAGAATTAGAGTCTGCTGAATGTCCCCAACCTCTTTAGGGTTAAGGGAGTGACCTAGCCTACCTTAAGCAGGAGAGGTAGGACTGCTTCAAATCTTAGAAGATTCCCATCTTCACATACACCTTGGTAAGCCTGGCAGCAATACAAGCATTATGCATCAAGTCTCTAAGCACTCTTGAAGCTTATCATCAGTAATATTGGTGTTTGCATGAAGGATGGTACGAAGGATAGATGACCTAAGTTTCAGGCTCTGTTAATGCAGGGCAGAATTAAGTAAAGTATAATTTCCTAGAGACCATGGATGGAGGGAAATGATCTAAAGCTCATGATTGGAGTGTTATATTTGAGTCCCATATGTATGTAGGGATGCTCTTAGGATACCTGGATTTTGGTACCCTTGGGAAAAATGAAAATTCTGAGATTCCAATAGTAAACTACAGTCATAATTATAACTGACCTTGGTCAGAAATGGAAGGTTTTGAGTATTGTTGGTAACAGCAGTAGGTCATGAAGGCCACCTATCCCAAGTGAAATTCTGATGACCCTTCATCCAAAGGTGATGGTGTGAGATACCTTGAAAACAGGTTGAGTAGCATGTGTTCGTACCTGCAACTTCTATGACCTTCCTGACCTGTTTTGCTTAAAAAAAAATACCTGGGGCTGGAGAGTTGACTCAGTGGTTAAGAACACTGATGGCTCTCCCAGTGCTCCTGAGTTCACAAACATCTGTAATGGTATCCAGTGCCCTCTTCTAATATGCAGGCACACATGCATAGAGAACACTGTATATATAATAAATAAATAAATAAATAAATACTTAAAAAAGAAAGGAACGAAGGAAGGGAGGAAGGGAGGAAAGAAGGAAGGAAGGAAAGAAGGAAAGAAGGAAAGAAGGAAAGAAATGAAGGAAAGAAGGAAAGAAGGAAAGAAGAGAAAGAAATTAAGGAGGGAAGAAAGAAGGAAGGAATAAAGAAAAAAGAAAGAAAGAAAGAAAGAAAGAAAGAAAGAAAGAAAGAGAAAGGAAGAAAGAGAAAGAAAGAAAGAGAGAGAAAGAAAGAAGGAGAGAGAGAAGGAGGGAGTGAGAAAGAGAAAGAGAGAGAGAGAGATAGAAAGAAAGAGTCAGAAAGTGAGAGAGAGAAAGAAAGAAAGAAAGAAAGAAAGAAAGAAAGAAAGAAAGAAAGAAAGAAAGAAAGAAAGAAAGAAAGAAAGAAAGAAAGAAAGTAAGAAAGTAAGAAAGGAGGGAGGGAAGAAAGAAAGTAAGAAAGACAGAAAGTAAGAAAGAGAGAGAGAGAAAGAAAGAAAGAAAAAGAAAGAAAGAAAGAAAGAGAGGTAGAGAGAGAAAGAAGGAGAGAGAGAGAGAAAGAAAGAAAGAAAGAAAGAAAGAAAGTAAGAAAGAAAGAGAAAGAAAGTAAGTAAGTGAGTTTCAAGCCATGATTAACCAAATCGTAGGAACAAGTCACCTCACTGTGCAAAAGGGAAAAATCTAGTTTATCTTGGGTAGAAAGAGAATAGATTGGTAGTGCATAGTTTGCTTCCATCTAGTCTCCCCACCTTCCATTATCCATATATTGTATATACTGTTGGGAAGAATACAAGGAACAATCAGCACACTTGTCCAACAGGGAGAGTGGTTGTCTGACCTGAGGTTGTATTTGTCTGAACCTATCTATAACTGAGAGACAGGAACAAGGCATTTCTAACAACTAACTCTAAGAAGATCGGATGTATATTACTTTTCCTTTCTATGTTCTGCCCTCTGCCCTACACTCAGAAACATGTGAGAGCCCACTGTGAATTTGCAATTGTGTTTGCCTTGCAATCTTTCTAATAGAGAGTGGCACTGAGGTAATATGACTTTAAGTCAAGTTTCAGGTGCCCTTGGAATGAATACTCTTGGGCATCCCAAGAGGCTATATCTGAAGCTCCTATGACTACAGGTAGAATAAATGAGACCCTCTTGGCCATAGGATCCAAACCTGAGGTCTCTGTCATCATTGCTCCATGGCACATACACTATTGGCCAACAATTAGATGTCTATGTTCCTTGAGGTTGAAGGAGGAAATTATAGCCCCCTTTTGTACTACAATGAACTGCATGTGAGTGGACATCATTCTACCTTTTTCAGTGGGAATGGCATGAAGATTACTTGGTCTGGGGCATCTTTTTTTTTAATTAGACACTTTCTTTATTTACATTTCAAATATTATCTACTTTCCTAGATTGCCCTCTGAAAATCCCCTATGCCTTCCCCTGCTCCCCAACCTACCTACTCCTGCTTCCTGACCCTGGCATTTGCCTATAATGGGGCATAGAGCCTTCACAGGACCAAGGACCTCTCTTCCCATTGATGACCTACTAGGCCATCCTATGCTACACTTGTGGTTAGAGCCACAAGTTCCACCATGTGTTTTTTTTGATTGGTGGCATAGTTCCAAGGAGCTCTGGGGGGTACTAGTTAGTTCATATTGATATTCCTTCTATGGGGCTTCAGTCCCCTTCAGGTCCCTGGGTATTTCTCTGGCTCCTTCAGTGGGGACCTTATGCTCTGTCCAATGGATGACTGTGAGCATCCACTTCTGTATTTGGCAGGCAGTGGTTTGGGGCATTTTTTGTCACAAGGGAAATGACTGAGTCCCACTTTCAACGAAACTGAAAGTTTGAGGGTTTTTTCACTAAGTGAGTACTTTAGACAATCTTGGGCAAATAGAGAAGGTCTGCAGGAGGCTTAGTCATAGGAGGAATGTCTGACATTCTCTTCAGTGAAAAACAAAACAAAACAAAGGACTGAGTTAACTTGGGAAGAGAGGAAGTACTGTGAACTTAGGAGTAAGAGAAAATAATGAGACCTGGTTGTACAATCGTATGCATTAGAAAAAACTTGGAGAGGGGGTAAGTGCCATGCAACATCCTGTTATGCATGAATGTCCCTTTTACCTTGATCAGTAAAGGAAGTCCCTCCACTGCTCTTCAGCTTCCAAATCTTCCTTAGTTGGTAAAAGTTCCACATCCTGTGTTTAGTCTGGGGGAGTTCAGACAACAGTCCAAGCCTTTTCAATCAGCCTGGATATCTGTCCCTGGCTAGGTTGCCTCCTTCAGTTTGTCTTAATATGTACATATACAGGCAACAGCAATTCAATTGTATTGCAAAGCATAACATAGGATCCAGTCAATAATTTTATATATAGGTCCTGGGACCACAAACCAGAGAAAAACTATATTTCCCCTGCCATCCTTATAAAAGGGAAAGGCTTGAATCTTACTTAATTAGAGAATATACATTTGATATAGTTCAAAGTCATAAGTGAATACTTGAGGATACAAGGCACCATGCACTATTATTCAAAGGAGCATATCTAATGGCATTTTTGGAATAAAGAAAAGTGTGACCTTCCTTTGGTCAAACACAGTGGTTAACGCTCCCCTCCCTTGCAAAAGTGAACAAGATCCAAGGCCATATTTTGGTGGAAGGAAAAGACTGAACTTCACTCAGCCTCACCCAGGTTAGTTCTCTTGGCTACTTTAAAAAACAAGGAGTGTGAGAGGAATCTGGGTAACAGAGGAGTTCTGAGAACCTATTCTCAGAATGGTAAGTTCTAAGACCACCTTCAACAGAGGAGAAATCATGAATGTCTTAGTTCCTAAAGTAGAGCTACCCAAGTAATATTTTGCAGGTCAGAAATATCCAGTTCACCCATGGTCAGCAGGGGAAGTTTCTAGGCTTCATTGGGTACTGGAGGAATGTTCAGCCTCTGCCTCACTAGCTTCCAAGTATTTCCCCCATATGCATACCCTGTGTAACATCTTTGAGAGTCCAGTCAGTGGTCACAACAATCTCCCAACATAAGTAGTTATGCAAGCATTGATGTTTCCTCGAGGCTGTGTTCAGCTGCACACATCTGTGAATAAGAGATAGGAATGGTTCATTTTGATGACCATTTTTGAGGCACAGGATATGAGAGCCAATTTCAGATTTCCATTTTCTGTCCCATGAACTAAAAGGATAGAAAATGTGAGGTGTCATTGGTCGCGTATGTATTGTATGGATATGTTTAAAGCAAACTTAATTAATAGGGGTATTTGTGAGGCAAAGCCAGAAGAGAATCTCTGGTGATTCAATAATTGCACAGATGGACCTGAAGTGTCCTAATACAGAGAGTAGAGGTCTGAAACGCCCCTTTGACACAGGAGCTAGTTCTGAGAGTCCTTTCAATAGTCTTTGATTTCCCAGGACCCCCTTTGCAGAAACTGAAGTTCTAAAATCCACTTGGTGAATTGAAGTAGACAATAGGCCCAGATTCCTACTGGGAAGAAATGGAATGTTAGATTCTCTTTTATGTAGAATGAGTGGTATAAGTCTCCTATGGTCTGACATCCCTTTAAGGAAAACTGATTCAAAGCTACTTGGTAGGATTAGGAATATTCCTTATAAGGCATAATACATGTTTTAGGCGACATTTGACCAATAGGGTCTAAGGCAATGTTAGCCCTAGGAGAGTTCTGACATTCTATTCAGTGTAGTGAGAAAAAAATGAGTTACCATGGGGAAATGTGTGCTCCATGTAAGAGAGGAAATCTCGAAGGCCCTACTGAAAGAGGAGGGCAGAATCCTCTTGAGGCAGAATGTGAAATTGCCATATACACTTCTGTCAAAGTTAAAGGTCCCTGGTACCTTATAGAGTGGAGAATGTTTCCAGCCATGATCATAAGTTTCCAATTCTTATTCAGAGTTTTGTATTTTCATAGTTTGTGTTCATTCAGGAGAGACAAGGCAGCAACATATTTTTTTTCTTCCAAAGTCTTTGAATGACTTTTGATGACTTTGTTCATCTATCCAGGTCTAGGCAGAATTAATGAAGTTATTACATTTCTATTGACTTGCCTAAAGGCAGATGGCACAGGTACTTTGCTCTGATTTGTAACTTGGACTATGGGACCCCAAACCAGAGTGGACTAGGGTACCTTGTTTAAAGAAGGAGTCACTTTTGGAAATATGGCTGATCAGCTAGGTAAAAACCTACTTTGAAGTATACATTCACATATATACTTCATATATGTGAATGTCATTTTTGAGAAAGAGAACATGTTGGGTGGATAAAGAAAAGCAGGAAGGTCACAGAATCCCTCATGCAAAAGTTTACCTTGGGAATTGGAAGATGTCAAAAATAACTTATCAAGTGCAAATGTCCTCATAGTCCAGAATACCCATGTGTTCTGAGACTTTGAGTTTTGCTTGCTAACAATCAGAGCATTTTTCTTACAAATTGTTTGGTAAACTCTAGCTCTATGTTCTCCATAAGCTGTACAGCAGCATCCCAGGCATAGGCACCAAAATGGAATTGCTCCATTTCAAGTGACAGGCTTAAAATTAAAAATTAAATTAGGGTTCATATAATTACTGTCAAGTCCCAGGACATCATTTCAGAGTGTTTGGCATCCCTTCTTTTATTTGAGCATGCCTGGCCATCCAGGTCTGAACGGAAACTTTAGGACCTGCTAGAGGAATAGACCTCATGGTTCTATGGATAAAAGTGGTATTTTCTGAGGTAAGCATAGTCAAAAGAAATTGATTTAAAGTTTCCTTGAGGAAAAAAAAAGAAAAAAAAAAGAAC
Source organism: Mus musculus (assembly GCF_000001635.26). Classification (NCBI taxonomy): domain Eukaryota; kingdom Metazoa; phylum Chordata; class Mammalia; order Rodentia; family Muridae; genus Mus; species Mus musculus. The sequence continues at coordinate 39,167,903 of NC_000087.7, forward strand.
ATCGGCTTGATTTTTTCATGTCAGTGGCTTTTCTGTCGGCTCCATAAACAGCAGAATTTGTATTAATCCCCGGTCAAATTTAAGGGTGAATCTATATTTCCCTAATTCAAAGATAAAATGAAAGTTTCTTCCTTGACAGAGTATCTATGTCAAATATTCTTCATTGAAACCTTTTTGAACCTAGAGTTTACCTTGAACTGAGGAAAAATCTGGGAAACATTAGGAAAAATATCTAAGGTTCAGTCCATAATATCATCAAGTTTTGTGGGATTCATCGACCTAAATGAATGTCCAAGCCTGCTTTGGACAAACTGGTATGATCTGAGGCTCCCTTTGCTTCAGTGGGAATATGTGATGCCTACTTATGCAATGGTAGAAGGAGTGAGTAGCCCTCGGGGAAAGGAGGTGCTGATATCCTTGTAACAGGAGAGATGATCAGAGTATAAAAATCCCCATAGTATTTTGAGCAAAAATTAATTTGCTTACCTTAGCTCATGAGGTCCTAGCATTGCCACACCTTCTAACAGTTCTTCACATCCTGGGGTATCCATATCCTTAGCTGAATTAGCAAGGCACCAAATATAGATACCATGATTCATGAAAAGCTTGGGATTGTATCCTCAGCATGATTGCCTCCTAAAAATTATGTTCAACCAACCAGAACTGAGTTAGAATGATGAATTCACACGATGTCATGTGACTATACTCAAAGAAGTGGCATAAGGTTCCAGGATTGGCCTCCTCCTCTTGATTTCTGTGAACTTTGAGCAGAGGGAGCAATTCTCCTTGGTCAGAGGTAAAATATCCCATGGGTTCCTGAACAGAAGGGATTTTTATGAGAGCCCATTGCATCAAAGGTGTACATTTTATGACCTTGATCATCACAGGAAGGAAAATACTATAGGTTTGAAAAAGAGAAAGTCCCTAAATCCTGTGTGACAGTAGGGGAGTTGTCCTGTTCACCTTCTGTAGAGGAGTTTGTTCCAGGCACTCCAGGCCTCCACATCTTCAGAGAACTCTAAAAAATTCTTATCTCTGAGGACTCTATGCAGATTTGACAGCATTCAGAGGTTTCTTCTGACAAGTCGACTCAAAGTCCCTGGATTTGTTCCCTATTAAACTTACAAGGAAGCACACAGGTGTGGTTGTAGAGTACAGTTACCTTTCTGATAACCAGCTTATAGAGAGCCTTGGATCCAGGCAGAGGTTTTCATAAATTGGCCATGGGACTTGACTCTGGAGTTCTCTGAGGTTTGTTTTGTTTGTTTGTTTTTGGTGGTCAAAAGTATATTCCCTAACCAACAAGGTCTGAGGGAGAAGCTCTTAGTTGAGTGGTAGACCTGAGTCCACCGTGAACAAAGACCAAAGCTGTTGTGTATTCTTGGTACCAAGGATTCAGCCTGAAGCACACTAGAGATGAGCCTGAATATTTGAGATAAACTTCTCACTCACAAGGTCAGTTCTATACCTTGCTTCATCAGAGAGGCATGTCTCAGACCCTTGCAGTGCAGAAAGAGGAAGAATAAAGCATTTTACTCAAGGCCGGCTTACCCCTTTGGTATACGCATAATGTCAAGGGATACTATGGTTAGAGGAAGCAAGGTTTAGGCCCTCTTCAAAAGATAAACCAACTAGGTGTCAGCCCCCTTGAAGTTATGGGATAATTTACATCTGAGGGGGCCTGACATGATGGAGTCGATATTTATGCTGGAGGTATAAATTATCCTGGGTCTAGCAGGGTACATCTGAGTCCCCATTGTAACTTCATCAATGCTATTGCATGCTGATAGTAAAAGAGCCATCTTCGTGGCCTTCTTAAAATGTTGTTGAGGTCTGAAGTCCTTTGTTTATCATGTCATATGGATCAGGGCATCTTCAGTTATTGAGGACCTATGTGACACCTTTGTTCTTAAGAGGTAATTCTGAGGGGAATTAAAGAATTTCTGAGGTTTCTGGTTCTCATATGTTAATGCTGCCTTCAATACTGGGGAGTTTCTAACAATTTGATTTCAGGGGTTACTTCTGAAACCCCCTTGAGTTATTGGTGGAAGTTGTGAGTCACATCGGTTATTTTTCATGTGTGTGGGTATACTGATATTGTCTTCAGACACACCATAAGGTGGCATCGGGTCCCATGACAGATGGTTGTGAGACAACACGTGGTTACTGAGAATTGAACTCAGGACCTGTGGTAGAGCAGTCAGTGTTTTTAACTGCTGAGCCATCTCTCCAACCCCAGCACATTGGTTCTAAACAGTTAAGTTGAAGTTCACTTAGGCTATTGGGGATGATCTGAGGATCCCTGGTTCAGAATGGGCAGATCAGAAGTCCCCTTGGTACATACAGTAGTTTAGAAGATCTGTGGTTCTTAAGCTGTAGGTCTGAACCTTACCAGAGAAGAATGCCTGGAGTGTTTTTGAATTCCTAATTTAGACAAAGTGTACCTGATGACTCCTTGAGCCACTGAGAGTGATTTAAGCTCCACTTCAAGCATGGGGGGAACGTGTGAGTCTTCTTGGTGCTGAAGGACTAATTCTGAGGTTTCTGTGTCAGAAACAGAACTTGGAGGACCCATTGACAGAGTGATAATGTTGATGTATCCACAAACAATCTATAAAGGATGCCATGCTTTAGAGGCAGAAAGGTTCACACCATATTGGGGAAAGTAGAAATGCCAAAGACTCTTGTATCTGTACAAGATCAAGGGTCGATTTGGAGAGGAAAGAAGGCCTGAATATTTCATTATCGAGGCTTCCTGGGAACCTAGAACAAGCATATCATGCAGTCCATGCAACAGCTTAATCAATCTCCAGTATGCTAGGAGGCACTTCCCAGCTAGTTCTCCTGATAAATCTGCTGACTACTTCTGAAAATGGCAAGGCTTTCTTGTTTCTGCTGGCCAACTTAATGTCTATGTCCTGGGTTTATGAACTTGCTGGCTACTCTTAAGCTCTGAGACTTCAGGCACCCGTGTCCTGATCCTTGGACAGAGTAATTAGGTCAGAGGATCAGAATAAGAAGCACTTGGTGCACCTTAGATCAAGGGAGTTGATTTGTCATGGACTAGACCAGATCTAGTAGGTAGGTCTAGGTCCTCAATGATCAGAAGAATCACATAATACTCTCCATGAGGTGAAAATTATATAGCACATACTTCTGGCTAAAATTGTGAGCTACTCTTAATCAGAAAGGGGATTCTTGTCCTGCTTTTAGTCACAGGGGCATAGATGATGCTTCAATGTGCATCTGAGGCAGCTAGGAGTGGAAATTGTAAGTTTGATAGAGTGTTGATGAAAAGAGAAAGTTCTAAATTCATGTTGCTCATAAGGGGCACAGAAAGGGAAAATATGAGGGCAGCTTCTGGATGAAAAAAGAACTGAAAATGCCAGGGTAAGAGAGAGTAGGGCCCAGGTCACCCTCTTGAGATAGACTGCCTAACAGGTTCCATTTGGCAGGCTGGGAAGCTCTGGTGCGTCCCTGGGCAGAAGGGGTAAGTCGGAAGCAAGGAGTAAGTCGTAAGCCTCCTAGAGCATTTTCGATATCTCTTTTGTCATAAAAAGTATCTGTGAGGCACAGTTTCTTAGATGGGGCATTTGAGAGGCCACCCCTTTCAGCCTGAAGCATTCTGAGCCTTTCTGAAACAGGGATCACATAGCCAGAGTCCCTCTGGTGAGAACTGGAAAGTGTGAGTCCACATTGGTCTGATTGAGAAGATCCGACACCTCCTTTAGGAGAGAGGAAAGAACAAAAACTCCCCTTTTGCCGTGCAATCCTATTGAGATTGATTTTCATATGACGTGTATATTTGTGGCCTCCTAGGACAGAATGGTCACAAAGGGGGAAACCAAATTCATATTGTAATGACGGGTCTCTCCAAGGACAGGAGAGGGCATGTACCACATCCTCTGCTTGAAGTATTGTACGTCTGTAATATCTTCACATAACAGGGAATGTTCCAAAAGGGAATGTTTTACTCCCTTTTGGAGGTATAAATCCCCATAGGATAGGCACCAAAGCTATGGGCTCCTGTTTGGCACTTCTGGAAGGTTTCTCTCCCTCTTGGACATTAGGAATATGTTTTGAGCCCTCCTTAGTAGAAACAGGGTGCCTGATATCCTCTTGGGGTGATGATGAGAGTTTCACACCTCTTCGGGGACTGTCTCCATCTGGAGATGAATCAATGCATTCTTGATCTGTAGGGGAAGTTTGCAGGGCTCCATGGGTAGCAGAGGCTTTCCTCTGTTTCCTTCTGGTAGAAGTAGCGTGTCTGGGAATCTCATGAGGACAGGTGGGATGCCTGAGGCTGTCTTCATGAGAAAGAGTGGTTTGCATGCACTTTTCTGTAAGGATGGAGGATGGCTTGTCAACCTCATGCTCTGAATTGGAAGCTTGGGTGTCCCATTGGTCAGAAGGGGCTTTTTCTGATGGGGTTTCAGTAGACTTGGATGGTCTGTGAATGCCTTGGGTTGATAGGGGACTTCGGAGGCCCATCTCATGAGATGGTGAGCATCTGCAGGCTCCTTTAGCAGAATCAGAAGTGGCGAAGTTTATGTTAGTCACAGTTTTAAGCTTTACACCTCTTTTCTGAGATTTGGAATCTCTGACCCACATTTTGGAAGAATGGCAGTTTTTCCAGCCCTCATGTTTTGAGCATGCAGATTTCAGGCCCTCTTGAATCTACACAGGAAGGGCTTGGTCTTGTTTTCCGAAATTTAGAAGGTGTGGGGCAATCTCCTGGAGCAGGAGAATGACTGAGACCTTTTTTACAAAGGATACTATATCTGAAACTAAATTGTGATGATTTTAAGGGGGAGATGCTCCTTTGAGAAGTAGAGGTAGGACTGGATTTCTTTTCTGCATACTTGGAAGATGTGAGGCTACTTTCAGCAGAAGAGATACATTTTAAGGCATCAAGTTCTGAAAGGCAGTATCTGATATCCCCTTCAGGAAATGGGACATGTTTCAATATCCTTTGGTTAGATTTGAAATGTCTAGGGCTCTTCTTGAGATAAGAGGAATTTCTCCGGCCATCTTCATGAGAAGGGGTAGGAATAATGTCCCCTTCAGCACAAAGGGACAGTCCCTTAAACTCTGTTGAAAAGGAATTACCCACGGTTTCTTGGGGAGATGGCAAAGGTTTTAGCGGCCCCTTGGCTGGTTGTGAAAGTTCTAGACTTTTCTGGGGAAATACTGTTGTTCTCAGGATCCCTTGTTCACATACTAAAGGGCCCATAGCACCTTCATTGGGTTTCAAAAGACACAGAGACCCTAACAAAGATGTCAAAGCTTCTGGAGTCCCTGGCACAGATTCTGAACTCTTAGAAATGGATTGTGTATATGTCAGAGGTTCTTCTGCCTCTGGACTAAGTGGTGAAGGAGCTGGTAATTTGGGAGAATCTTGTGTGGCTGACAAAGTTTCTATGACCTCTTGGGTGACAGGTGGTATTTCTGCACTATTTTGCATACATGGCCGTGTTTCTAGTGTGTCCTGGGAAGAATCAGAAAGTCCAAGATCTTCTGGATGGGATGGTGAATATCCTAAAGCCTTTTTTTCCAAACAGGATCCTGGAAGCTCTTCAGGTAACAAGGAATTTTCTGTAAGCCCTTGGTAAGATATTGATGTTTCTAGTACACCTTGGGCAGATAGGGAAGGTCTCCGAGACATTAAGACAGTATGTGACACTTTCAAATCCAATTGGACAGATGGAGAAGGTCCTAGACTCACTATGGTAGAGGCTGAAATATCCAAAGCTCCTGGTGAAGCATTGGACATTACTGGCTTGCCATGTGTACAGGTACAACATTCCAGATTCCCCTGTAAAGACAGGCAAGGGCCTCCAGCAGATAACAAAGCTCCTGGATTCACTTGAGCAGATAGGGACATTGTCAAAGGCTCTAGGGCAGATAATACAGATCCTAGTGTTCCTCGTCCAGATAAAGAAATTACCATGGGTCCTTTGGAAGAATGCATAGATCCTGAAGGATCTGAAGCAGATGGATCTGTTTGTTGAACCCTTTGTGGAGAATTCAAAGACTCATTTGGTCCCTGGAATGAAGTTAAAAGTCCCTCTGTAGGTTTAGAGAGATCTAAAGGCTCTTCTGTGGAAAGGGAAGGATCCAAAAGGCTTAGGGAAGAAAATGAGGAACTAAGTTGGGCAGAAATTGCAAGTTCCAGAGGTGAGTCATTGGATATCACATGTCCTGGGGCAACTGTTGAAAATTTTTGTGCACCTGATGCAAATGATGAATATCCTAGAGTCCCCTGTGGAGATGGCAAAGGTTCTACAGAGCCTTGTGTAGTTGCTGAAATCCTCAGAGATCCCTGGTCAGATCTCAAAGTCCTTGCTGTATTTTGAGCATGGTGCATATATCCCTGACACACTGGGAAAGATGGTGAGTCTGCTACTGTGTAGTGTGTAGATGTGGACTGAGTTCCTATAACTTGTGTATGTAAAGAAGGACTTGAAAAACCTTTTGGAAGATGTAGAATGTTGGGTAGACCTTTGTGGACATGGGGACAGATGTACAGTACCCTGTGCAGAGAGACCGGGACTCACACCTTCATGAGCAGGATCAGAAGATGCTGGAGTCCCTTGTTCTGAGGAGGAAAGACCCACAGGATTATGAGAACATTCAGAACATTGTGATGTATTCATCATTGCCTGGGCTGAAATAGAAAGTTTCAGAGGCCCCTGGGCAGATTGCAAAGGTGCTAGATGCCCTTGGGCAAATGGGAAAGTCTCTGCACCTCCTTGGGTAGAAACAGAATGTCTACCAAGTGTAGGAGGTGATGGTGGCAAAGTACCTAGAGTCGACGAAGTAGACTGAGAAGATGCTACAGCCTGCCTCACTTGTGGAAAAAGGCCTAAAGCACTCTGTGACTCTTCATATTGTGCCAATATCCCTGTGGCATCTGTTGAATTTTCCAGATTTCTTTGGTTGGGGATAAAAGAACTTTGCATGGGCAAAGTTCCCTCTTCTGCCCTGAAAAGTACCTTTGGCTTTTGAAAAGATGACAAAGTTTCTAGAACCACTGGAGTAGGTACAAGATGCTCCTGAACACCCAGTACAGGTGGGCAATGTCCTATATCTGATGGTGAAGGATAAAAGGTTTCTTGAGATTTCTGGCTAAGTAAGGAAGTTCCAGTGTCCCTTGGGAAAGCTGGGGATCTTTGTGCAAAATGATGGGCAGTTGGAGAAAAGCCTACATCTGTCTGACAAGAAGTTGGATGATGCAAAGTATCTTGAGCAAATGAAACACTTTGTGTATTCCCCTGTTTAGAAATGGGAAGTTTTAGAGACCCTTGGGCAGAACAGAAATGTCCAAAAGCCTCTTGGGAAGATGAAGAGCCTAGGGTTCCCTGTGAACCTAGGGTTCCTTGTGAAGATAAACAAATTCCCAGAGGCATCTGATCAGATGACACAGATTCTGGTAGCAATGGAGTATTTTGGGGAGACGCCAGATATCCTGGAGTGGGAAGCAAAGTTCCCACAGTCTCCTTTGCAGACAGGGACGTTCCTACTGTGGCTTCTGCAGATAAAAATTTCCCCTCAGTGCCCTGAGCAGATGTGGAAAACTCTAGATTTGTTTCTTTAGATTTCGTCACTTCTAGACGACATTCTTCAGATGAAAAAGGTCCCAGAGTTCTTTGCTCAGATCTCAAAGATGATGGTGACACCTGTAGTGATGTAGTAAGATCCAGATGCAGTCGAGACCATTTTCTTGGAAAATTGTTTTCCAGCCTTTTACTATGAGGTAGAATCTGGTTTTGTCCCTGAGGTGGGTTTCTTTTATGCAGCAAAATGCTGTGTATTGTTTATATAGCCAGTCTGTTAGTCTATTTGTTTTTATTGGTGAAATGATTCCACATTAAGGCAACTTCAGACCAACTTCTCTTATGAATATCAATGCAAAAATACTAAATAAAATTCTGCCCAAACTAAAAGGTCTATTAGGTCCTTTTCTGATAGTCAAAACTGGAATGAGAACTGCCAGTTTTCCAAGTGTCACTGACTAATTGCTCTTAGATAGTAACTGGTCTTTCTCCTACTCAGAGGACATTACAAGAGGTTGTATAACAATTAAACAAAGGTCATCAGAAGGGAACTAATGATTTATTATAGGTTCTAGGGTAAAAGATAAGATATGGATTGGGTTTACCTATACAAAACTTCACTAACATCTTAGTTATGGTTTGATACCTTCAGTGAACCTGTTGATCTGAGACATTTGATGAAATTTGTAGCATGTGGTCATGTATTCTGAAATATGGATAAGTGCTGAGGACAAAGAGACGAGGAAAATCAAGAGAGAAGATTTTTTTTTTTTGCCTTTCTCCACTTAGACTATTTTTTTTTTCCTTTTGCCCACTTAGAAGAATTTTTCCCTTTCCCCACTTAGGATCTTTATGCTTTTCCCCTTATATAACTTTCATAGGAATTTTTTTATAACTTAGTAATAACTTCTATAATCACTTCTCTAAATTCCTTCTCTTCCAGTGACATCTGGCTAGTAGGCTCAAAATTAGAGCCCAGCAATTCCTGCTGAGCTAGAAAAAAGGCTGCATTGCTTAATCCTCCTCTTAGGCTACAGGTGTTAATCACCTAAGCCAGCCTACCCTCAGAAAGACCTATTACTTTTTAGAAGTTATCATCAGCATTTCAGTACAATGAGAAAGCTAGAAAGCCCTGGGACACTTCGATTTTAAAGCCATTGCCAGGGTCCTACTCTGTGACTCCACTGCTATCCTGGCTCAGAGCAATCCTGGACCTCAAACACTACTATAGAGAAGAAGTGAAAAAAAAAAAAAACTACATGGTATTGATACAGAGACTGATAGATGAATCAGTGGACTAGAACTGAAGATCCAGAAAGAAAACCAAATATTTATGGACACTTGATTTTTGACAAAGAACCAAAAAAAAAAAATACGATGGAAAAAAAGAAAGGATTTTCAATGAATAGTGCTGTTCTAATTTGCAGTCTGTATATTGAAAAATAAAAATGAATCCATACTTATCACCTTGCACAAAGCTCAGTTTCAAGTTGAACACGATTATCAACATAAAATAAGATACACTGAATCTAATAGAAGATAAACTCATTGACACAGAGAGGGAAATGTCCTAAACACATCTCCCATGGTTCATGCTCTAAGATCAACAATTCATAAATGTGATCTCATGAAACTGGAAAGCTTCTGTAAGCAAAGCATATAGGCAATGAGACTAATCATCAACCTACAGACGGGAGAATAAAAATTCTTAACTAACCTCACATACAATAAAGGGCTAATATACAAAATATATGAAGAATTCAAGAAAGGAAATAAACCAATCAAATATGGGGTATATATCTAAATAGAGATGTCAATACAGAAGAGTCTAAAATGGCTAAGGAGCACTTAAAGATAATAATAGTGGCACTTAAAGATCATAATTGTGCCACATCCCATGGGCAATAGATATTCTAATCAACACACTGCATCATAGGACATAAAGAAAGATACTGCATGATTGCATTCCTCTAGTCACAGGTGCTACATACCTACACCCTTATATGCACACACACACACACACACACACACACACACACACACACACACACACACTCACACATGCCTATCGGATATGCAAGTGCATACAAATATATTTGTCTATTTATTTCCTTGCTTGCTTACTTACTTAGTTACTTACTTACTTACTTTGTTTTAAATTTGTTGGGTAAGAACGATCTGCATACACATAAATGAGTTTTAGCAAATTCATCCCTATCTTCTCTTCCTTGAATTGTTCCCCATTTCTCCTGTATCAATTTTATCCTTAATTACATTTTCATTTTTGTATAGACGGCTGTGTAATGCCATGCCCCGATCAATCGCTGAGAAGAGCCGTGCATGCCACGTGCAATCGCCATTATAAATCAGTATTTACATGTTTCCATTGACACCTGCAATGGTGTAATGTTTGCCACATCTTTAACAGGGGAAAAAGCCTCTCATGTTATACAGCACTGCCTAGAAGTGTGGAGTGCTTGGGGCAAGTCCACAATTCTTAAAACGGATAATGGGGCAGCATATACTTCTACTAAATTTCAACAATTTTGTCATCAAATGGATGTTAGCCACTTGACTGGCCTTCCTTAAAATCCTCAAGGACAAGGCATTTTGGAATGTGACCACCACACACTCAAGTCTTATCTTATAAAACAAAAAGGGGGAGTTGATGAGACTCTACCCTCAGTGCCAAGAGTAGTGGTATCTATGTCACTCTTCACACTTAATTTTTTGAATCTCGACGAGCAGGGACTTTCTGCAGCTGAGCAACATAGCTCAGACTCTGATAGACCAAAAGAAATGGTCAAACAGAAGGATGTTTTAACTGGTCTGTGGAAAGGCCTGGATCCTATCTTAATCAGATCCTGGGGAGCTGTTTGTGTTTTTCCACAGAGTGAAGACAACCCGTTTTGGCTGCCGGAATGACTCACCCGTAGGATATTCATCAAGGATGGTGCAGAAGATGCTGACCTCCCGAGGACTGTTCCTGATCCTGACAATGCTGAACTTGTCTCAGGTTCCTGTATAATGGGTGAACAGAGATGGGCTATTCTCTCGACTTTCCCTAAACCAATGCCAGTTCGCCATGATGCTATAGTTTTTCCAAAATTCTTTACTACTAATAAAACAGTGGATTTGCCATATTTAACCTATGATCCCAACCCGAGCACCATTAGGAGAAAATCGCACTTTACTAGAAGAGGGTTCTTTATGTTTTCAAATTAATGGACCAAGAAAATTGTATCAACCTCCCAGCCCGAGATTTAGGGAATTTTAATGAGCACCAAGGAGGTTGGGTGAGCACAACCCAAGATACTTCCGATGTAGATATAACCTTTACAAATCGGACCTTTTGGCATTTGGCAATTTGGGTTATGGTACATTTCTACCACCTAACTTTTCAGACAAAGAACATCCCCACCAAACAAAAATATCCCCTCATTGTATCTTGGAAGATGAAGGGCTGATCCTGCCTTGGTCTGATTGTCGATCCTCCATCACTTGTTGGGCAGATCAGAGTAAAACCTTTACCTTTTCTTCCAACATGACAGATGACCCAGAGAAGGAATTTGTTATGAAAAAGAGATTTTTCATACTGGACTTTAGAATGCATCCCTTTCATATTGGGTGCTTTGTGGAGCCAATGCCAGTTGTACAGAACTAAATCTTTTGAATTTTATCCAGGGAGGAGCAGTTGTAAAGGCTTCTTTTACTGGCATCTCAAGATTTACTCAGCATTGGGGAATACATGATGCTTCCCAGGACTCATATGGACATACTAATATCAGTGTAGAGATCACTGGGTTCAATAAAACTTTGGTAAACCAGAATATTTGTACATCTACCCCAGTCTGTGTTTACCCACATTTCTTGTTTATATTCTTTCAAGTGATTCATTTGAAGTCTGTTCCAATGATTCTTTTTGGATTTCTCAATGTTGGGATGTAACAAAGAACACCCATGCGATGGTGGCATGGATCCCACTTTGGATCCCTGTTCCAGTGGAAACACCCTCCACCTTGAAAGTAAATGGGAGAAATGCCCTAAAGATACATGAAGTACACACTAGATTATTTAAAAAATGGAAAAATTAGGTGATAAGAGCAACTGTTGTTTGGGCAGTGGTGGCTTATGCCTTTAATCCCATCACTTTTGTGGCAGAGGCCAAGCATTTGTGAGTCCGAGACCAGCTTGGTATAAGGAGTGTGTTCCAGGACAGCCAGGTCTACACAGAGAAACCCTCTCTCAAAAAAATAATAAAACAAACAAACAAACAAACAAACAAAAAGCACCTGTTCTATGAAGAGGACCGGGCCCAATGCACCCTCATAGTGGCTTACAATTTATGCACAGCCACAGTTTTAGAGAATCACTGCTCTAGAGGCATAAATGAGAGAGAGGGTATGAGCACTCTAGCACATAAGGGAGAAAAAGGGGCTGGGCAGCCTAGCACATAAGTGAGGGAGAAAGGGCCTGCACATCCTAGCACGCTCTTGTAATCAAGCTCAGTACTAGGTAGGTCGAGGTGGGAGTTTATCAGGGATTGTAGGTAATCTGGATGTTCTCTTCTGATCTATTAGGACAGCATGGACTCTTTTGTTGTGGATATGTACATACAGAAAAAGTGCACACATTTTATTTTATGCACATAAATAAATAACAAAAAATATTACAGTTGAAATTAGTAGTGACAATTTCACTGCTTTCATGTTACACATTTGTTCATGTTTTTCAAGTCTGCAAATGCTTATCAACCTAGAAAATGGAAATCATTTGTCTTAAAGATAGTAGCTTATTTCCACCTCCTGAGAACTCCCTTCCAATCAATGGTGCCTGGTACTCCATGACAGCATACACAGGGCATATTCAGGCAAACAGTGAAATCCCTGGATGAGACCTGTTTTCTCCATCTGGCATCACAAAGGGTCCTCAGGGTACTCCATCTGGGTCTCTCCTGATAACGTGTTGTTTGTTTGTTTGACTGTTTGTTTCGTTTTGTTTTGTTTTGTTTTGTTTTTTCTTTTTGTTTTGTTTTGTTTTGTTTTTTATTTGTTTTGTTTTTTGTTATGTTTTTTTTTTTGCTGTTTTTGTTTTTGTTTTTGTTTTTGTTTTTGGTTTTTTTTTGTGTGTGTTTTTGGGTTTTTTTGTTTTTTTGTTTTTTTCATTGAGCAATCAAGCAAGGAAGGGTGCGGTTGTGAAGAAGTTCATTTCTGAATGACCTGGAACTGATAACCAGCTTTGATCAGGATTTTTGGACTATTAAAGGATGTGTGACTGGTGGAAAATCTCAGTCCCAGGAGGCCACTATGTGAGGAAAAGCCTCCCGATCAGCATTTCCTATGGCTTCTGAGGGTTAAATGAAGGAGGAGGATCATATTCATTGCACAGGATTGAAAAGGCCAGGGGCTTATAGGATTGTAAACCCTTGGAAGACACAAGCTTGGGGCCTAGGGGGAGGATCAGAGGCTGCAGGACTGGGGGTCAGGGGATCAGGGTGCCATTGGTGAGGAGTCTTGGCGATTGTCCTATGTGCTGTAAGAGGTCTTAGGGTCAAAATTGGCACTTGTCCTGTGTGTAGTCCAAAATCTATTAGAAACACACTGATGATTCCTCTACCCTCACTGTCTTCTCTAGTGTGTATTCCTTTGGTAGAGACTGTATGGATACTGCAGAAAGGGGAGTGGCATAGGAAGAATAAATGAAAAGAATAAGAGCAGACAATGCAGACGATTCATAAGTCATCTAAGATGGATTCTGATCACAGATCCTCCCCTCTAATTCCCCAAGTATTTCTATTAAAGACTTGCACCATGGAGATCAGCCTTTACTCTCAGTTTTCCTTCTGTAGGATGGGTTCTTCGTTTGTAGCTCAGTCTGTCTTGGTTTTGGCTGGCCGTGGACTTACAATCTCCAGATATTTGAAAACCTAGGCTTCCCCAAATCCCTGCTTTCTCCAATATGAGGTCTTTCTATGTGGGTGCTGGTGCTGGTGGGTGTTTATTGTAGAGGGAGCTTTGGGTCTTCTCAAATGAATATGCAGTTACCATATTCATTATCTGACTTGATAGTAGTGTGAGTTCATTTAAAGACTGAGACACACTGATAAACAAAATTGCTAATGTTTTGTTTAAAAAGAATCTGTGGGAAATAGGAACAAGATTCAGATGACTCAGAAGTTAAATGCAAATACATTTTGCTCATTGTCTTTGGGTAGTTAAGAAGTCTCACATATTCAAGGCTGGCCTTTTTCCCCTTATTTAAACTGAGATCTGACATATTGTTAACTCTGGTTCTAAAGGAGTTTTTTAAAGAAGTAAGCTAAAGAAGATTTTAAAACAATGTTGTGAGGGAGAGGGACATGATAAATGGGATACATGGAGGAACTGGAAATGGAAGTGTATGTAATTATTTCATTTTTGATATTTTTAACTATTTAAATGATACCTTTGGATTCAGATTACTAAGATTTTTTTTCTTTTTTTCCATTTTTTTTAACTAAGAAGACATTATAGTTTTTAAGAGAAGAATGGTTCTTAAGAAAATGATGGTGATTCCAAAGGAAGATTACTTATTACTTTTGGACTTTGATGATGAAAAATATGACATAAATATTTCGGAGGAGTCAATTTTTGAAGGTTATTGCATATTCAGGGTTGGGTATTAATTGCGTGTCCTGCAGTTCACTAGACTTTTACCTAGTCACCTGAAATGGAAGAAGTCTTTTCTAAGAGTTTTTATATACTTCATTTGAAATTTTATATATATTACTATACCCGAGTTTTAGCAATACATGTAACTACTCTTGGAACTGTAGTCACAATATGTTGATTAAAAAAAAATTGTTATTATTTTGCTACCAGAAAATACCTGAACATTGTTATAATAATATGTTTGCAAAACTTGAATTTATTTCAAGAATACTACAAATAATTTATTTCATTCTTTTTTATTATTTATTTATTTATTTATTTTTTACATTTCAAATGTTATTCCGTTTTCTATTTTCCCCTCCAAAAATCCCAATCCTCTCCCCTCTCCCTGCTCTCCAACACACCTACTCCCAATTCCTGTCCCAGGCATTCCCAAAACTTGGTCATAGGAAATTTACAAGAACAAGTGTCTCTCCTCCCATTGATGACTTACTAGTCCATCCTCTGCTACATATGCAACTTTTGAGGGAAAAAGTTCTGTTTTCCATCAGAGTCTAAATTTGCCCATCTAATGGTAAAAAGGCAAGTTCCAGCTCCCTATCAGTAGTAAAGAAATGTGGAACCTCTTGTGCACTGTGCATGACAGGCATGGGCAGGGGAAAGGTGGACATAATACCCCAACACAATTCCCCCGATATACTAGGAACCAGGATCTCCAGTAGAAGGGTCAGTATCCATCGTTGCTTCAGTGTTCCCTCTTTTGTCGCCATCTTCTGAAGGGGAGATCCTTTAGATGAGACATTCTGGAACCCAAAGAGGATTGTCATCTTCCTGTGGAAAGACACCAATAACTCCCCAGGATCTTATTAAAATAGGATCCGGACCTCTTCATTTTCTGGTTAAGGCATCTTTGCAATTGATCATTTCTCTAGATCTGTTTGGTTCTGGACAGTGATGATCAGCCACAGTGTGGCCTTGTTCATCAATATTCAAAAAATTAAGAGTAAAGTGTACCATGGAGATGGTCACTCTCAGTGTTAAGGGGAGGGCCTCATCGACTCACCTTTTCTGTTTGATAAGGTAGGTTATAAGAGTGTGGTGGGCATGTTCCACAATGCCTTGTCCCTGTATGGCAAACCAGTTAAATAAGTTACATTCATCTGGAGACAGAACTGTTGAAATTATTGAGAGGTGTAGGCCAGTCCATTATCTGTTCTAAGAAATTTGGGTTGTCCCCAAGCACTCCAAGCTTCAAGGCAATGTTGAATTCCATGTGAGGCTTTTTCTTAGTAGAGGGATCAGTTTTACTGCCCTCTTTTCTCTCTCCCCTTCCTTCTGAATCCTGGGGAGGGCCCTTTTTCTTAGACGTGTCTTTTTTTTTTCGAGCTCCCTTTCTCTCATTCTGTTATGTTTCTGAAATACTGTCCTGAACCTCTTCTAGTATTCCCTGTCCCTCCACATTAGCTGGTTGGTAGGTTTCATCCTCTAGACAATTTTTCATCAGCTTCCAAATTGCCTTGGTGCCCAGGCGTAAGTCTCCCTCTTCTTGCTTATGGTCAAGGTCCCTTCCTAGCTTTTTCCATAAGGCTACAGTTAGAGACCCAAACAGGCATACCAGGGAGAAATGCGATCCACCTCCTTAACAAAGCTCTGCAGCATATGGGAGGCAACCTGCAGGTCGCTTTGCTTTAGCACTACCTGTAATGCGGTGATCACTGACTGTGAGGAGCCCATGATAGAGTGAGTGCCTGTGGCTGATCTACACCTGATTTATAGTGCTCCTTAAGCAAAGTGAAAGTAAACACAGCACTCTGCTCCCTTATTTATGGAAGGCTGAGAAGATACCTCAGTGCTGCCACTTATCTATGTCGGAATGACAACACCTCATTTTTCAGCACCAGCCGCGATGGACCTCAAATTTCAGCACCAGCCTCGATGGAAGGAATAAGAAACAGAATGAGGGCCAGGGCAACCAAAACTAGAGCTTCTACTGCCCCTTCCTAGGTTGCATCTAGATTAAGACCGAAATCAAAAGGGTTAATAGGTTCATGATCAGACATACCTCTCCGAACTTACCTTTTCCCTGCAGTTCTGAATCTGAATCTGAATCTGAGCAATGGTGAAAATGGTTTTGTCAGCGCCATCTTGTAATGGCGACCTTGAGGACGGCTCCTCACAGTGGTAGGAGTAATTACAGGGTTTATCTGATCCTGATTTGAATTTGGTACCTGATATCTGTCTAGATAAGTGTCCATTTTATTCAGATTTTTCAGTTTTGTTGAGTACACCCTTGTATAGTAGGATCTGATGATATTTCAAATTTACTAAATTTCTGTTGTTATTTCTCCCTTTTGATTTCTTGTTTTCCTAAATTGGATACTGTTGTGTTCTGTATTTAGTCTGTCTAATGGTTTATCTATCTTGTTGATTTTCTCAAAGTACATTCTCAATTTTGAGTTTGTTTGATTATTTTTGTTTTGTTCCTTTGTTTCCACTCGGTTGATTTTAGCACTGAATTTGATTATTTCCTGACTTAAACTCTTTTTGGGTGAATTTGCTTCCTTTTGTTTTATAGTGTTAAGGTGGGTTGTCAACCTACTCCTATATCCTCGCTCCAGTTTCTTTTTAGAGCCATTCAGAGGGAGCCATGAGAGTCCCTCTTAGGGCTATTTTCATTGTGTCCCATAACTTGCAGTATGTTGTAAACATTTTCATTAAACTTTCAAAAGTCTTTAATTTAGTTCACTATTTCTTCCTTGTCTCTTTTGTCACTGACTAGATTTTTATACACATTCCACGTGTATGCAGGTTTTCAATTATTCATATTATTGTTGAAGATCAGCCTTAGTCTGTGGTGATCTGATAGGAAGCATGACATTATTTCAATAATTTTATATCTGTTGAGGCATGTTTTTTGGCTGAGTGTATGGTCAATTTTGGAGAAGGCATCGTGAGGTGATGAGAAGAAGGGACTTTCGTTTGTTTTAGGATAAAATGTTCTATAGATATGAACTAAATGTATTTGTTTCATAAATTCTGTGAGTTTCACCGTGTATCTTTTTAGTTTTATTTTCCAGGATCTTTCCATTAATGAGGGAGGGGTGTTGAAGTCTTCCAATATTATTGTGTGTGGTACAATGTGTGTTTTGAGCTTACTAAAATTTCTTTTATCAATGTGGATGTCATTGCATTTGGAGTATAAATGTTAGGATTTGGGAGTCCATTTTGGTAAATATTAACTTTAATGAATATGAAGTTTCCCTCCTTGCCTTTTTTAATAACTTTAGGTTGAAAGTCAATTTTATTTGATATTAGAATGACTGCTACAGCTTATTTATTGGGATCATTTGCTTGGAAAGTTCTTTTCCAGACTTTTAGTCTGAGGTAATTTCTTACTTTGTCCTTGGTGTTTGTTTCTGGTGTGCTGAATATTGCTTACACATCCATCTTGTTATTCTATGCCTTTTTACTGGTGAACTGAGTCCACTGATATTAAGAGATACTAAGGAAAAGTACTTGTTGATTCTTGTTATTTTTGTTATTAGAGTTGGAATTTTGTTCATGTAGCTATCTTTTTTAGGTTTCCTTCAAGTTTAATTTCTTGCTTTTTCTCGAGTGTAATTTCCCTCTTTATATTGAAATTGTCCCTTTATTATCGTTTGAAGTGCTGGATGCATTGTTTGATATTGTGTAAATATGGTTTTGTCACAGTATATCTTGTTTTCTCAAGCTATGTTAAAAGAGTTTTGCTTCATATAGTAGTCTTGGCTGGCATTTCTGCTCTCTTACATTCTGTATGACATCTGCCCTAGATTTTCTGGCTTTCATAGTCTCAAGGGAGAAGTTTTGTTTTATCCTGATAGCTCTTGCTTTATATATTACTTGACCATTTGACCATTTTCCCTTACTGCTTTTAATATTCTTTCTATGTTTTGTGCATTTGGTGTTTTGACTATTATATGATGGCAGGATTTTTTTTTTTCTGGTCCAAGTCATTTGGCGTTCTGTAGGCTTCTTTTAAATTCATGAGCATATCTTTCTTTAAGTTACGGAAGTTTTTTTTTTTTTTTTTCTATAATATTGGTAAAGATATTCAATGGCCCTATAATTTGGAAACCTTACTTCTCATCTATACCTATACCGGATTTCATGTATGTAATTATGTCATTTCTAAAAGCTGTTTCAAAATTTCACATGGGCAGTATTTCCTGAGAAATTCAAATCATTCTTCCCTTTTACTAATATAGCATATTATGTTTCCATTTTCTGTTGTCCATATAGTACAGAGCCCAGCATTTGACAAAGATGAAAATATATCACCTCAGGTAGAAACAGATGAGGATACGGTGTAATATTTTTAATTTTTCCCATTTCAATAGAGTACTTCAAAAGTGGTGTTTGTGATCCCTTGACTGGAGAAGTAGATTCAGGAAAAAGAGCAATTCAGGGTCAGATGCTCTTATATGTGTAGTTCAAGACCAGTATGTGGTTCTTTAAACTTTGTGATCACAAAAACATAGCAACTAGTACAATATAACCCCCTGCATGAGATGTTCCCATATACACACACACACACAAAAAAGGAGAACCATTATAAAAATAAGAGAGGGACCATTTGGGAAGAAGAAGGATCTCAGCAAGGGTAGTACAGTTATGAAGAAGTGCTGTAGGGTGTAAATGTATGAATTGTTTAAAGTAAATATTACAAGTTTTTTTGGAAATCTACCATGTATTTTATATGGATATGACATTTGGTTCAAACCAAATATTATATATTTATTAAAAATAATTAAAATAATTTTTTTTTGTGTAAAGTTTTGTGTGTGGTAGAAAAAATGTCCTACTGTGAGACTCCAACTTAAAGTATATCTCCCAGGAAGGTAAAGCCCCTAGATGTTCCCCAAGCTTGTTTTCCCTCATCTCTGAAAATACAGCTAGGAAGAAGCTCTTTGTTCTCTATAGCCAGAAAAAAAAAAGCTTTTTGTTTCTATACTTTACAATCAGTGATGCCTGACTTCCTGTGCCAAGGACAAGGAGATAAAAATCCAGAAAGAACTCACTCCCCACTCCTGCCTTGTAAATTTTACCAAGAACACCAGGAAGAGAAGAACTCTCCTGCCAACATTTCTCAACTCCTCCCAACTCTCCTCCAACTCCTCCCAATTCCTCAGCTAGCTGTTAAAAGCCCCTTACTGTCACAGCTTGGTGTCAAACTCCCCTGCCCTGCTAGGCAGAGGGACTTTGTCCTCAGCTAGCTAGTAGTAAAAACTCTTGCATTTTGCATCAGTTGTGGTTTTCTCTTGGGTCACAGGGGTGCTGGCCAGCTCAGCCCGGGACTTTAGAGGAGGCCTAGCTTCTGAGGTCTTACATTTGGGGGCTTCTCCACCAGGATTTGTGGCCTACCCCAATTCTTAGAGACCCTGCTTGGAGGTAGTATTCTATCTTTGTCTGTATCTTTGTCTCTATCTTTTTGTATAACTTTCCTCTATCTTTGTCTCTATCTTTGTGTGTCAGCTCTGTTTGATTCACCATTCTCGGTTTGCAGTTGTACATGCTCGTGAGAAACGAACTCCCTTTACCAGATGGAAGAGGGTTACTGAAAGACATGTCAGGAGAAACCGGCTGCCACCCTGTGGGACATCCCAGGAATTCTGAGGGAGTTCCAGGGATAACTGGAGATCTCCTATCAGGGTGCCAAGTGAGAGTGTGCTCACTCGGCTGTCTGTTTCTGTTACTGGGTACCAAGTGAGTGTGTGCTCTCTCAGCCATCTTATTGGGGCCTGGTCTTGGTTATTGTAATCTTTTTATGTGTATATATTGGTTTTTTCCCCTGTATGTAACTCTGATGATGGGACCAACTATTAGCATGCCCCTTGAACTGACCCATGAGCACTGGACTGAAATTAAAACTAAGACTCACATTCTCTCTGTGGATGTCTGAAATAGATTTTAGATAACTTTCTGCCCTATGGAATGGCCAGCTTTGATGTTAGTTGGCCACTAGAGGGCACTCTTGGTTTGGTTCTGTTTTCAGCTCTTAAAGTTGTTTTACAAAGGGGACCAAGGTCTCAGCCAGATTGAGTGCCCTACATTCTCATTTAGAAAAAATTAGCACAGGATCCCCCCTCTCCCATCCTGTTTAAAGCCTTGGGTTCAAAAGAATAATACAGGCTCCCCAGTCCTGGCCCTCTGCCTCCCAGAGGGAAACTGGGTTAAAACTGGTACATGTTGAACTGCAGCCCTCGGTTTCTCCCAAGATCTATCCAGAGGTAGAAGAACCTCCAAAATGGCATAGCACCCCACCCCCATATTCCCAACTGGTCCCCTCCAAGAACTCTCAAGAGGGAACCACTTGATATTTGGGGAGGGACCAGTTGCTAAACCCAAGGCCAGCGAGCTCAAGGCCAGAGTGACCAGACTCAACCATTGCACTGCCTTTATGTACTTATGACCCTCCTCCAGCAGACCCCAGACAACTGCAGCCCCTTCAGTAATGGCCTTTTTACTCCTCTGATCTCTATAACTGGAAGGCAAATCACACACCCCTTCATTGAAGACCCCTCTAGCCTTGCTAATCTAATAAAATCTCTCATATTCACTCTTCAGCCTACTTGAGATGACTGTCAGCAGCTTTTACAGGTTCTTTCACCACAGAGGAGAAGGAGATGATTCTCAGAGGAAAGAAAGAGCATGCTGGTGGCCAAATGACTACCAATAAAACTTCTGAATGAAATAGATGCAGGCTTCCCTCTGACATGTCCTGACAGGACTGACCATATGGAGCAATTGACAATTTTCTGCTGGGCTCTGATAATAGGACTGAAAGGAGCTGGCAGGTGCCCCACCAATTTGGCCAAGGTAAGAGAGATCCTACAAGAGAAAAAGAGTCCCAAGCAGTGTTTTTAGAGTACCTCTTAAAGGTATAGAAGTGTTACACTACCTTTGACCCTACTTCAGCGTGCCAGCAGGTGACAGGTGTCATGGCTTCTATAGGGCAGTCTTCTTCTGACATTAGGAAAAGGTTACAGCATCTAGAGAGTCTGAAAACACTATCTTTACAACATCTATTTAAGGATGCAGAGAAAGTGTACCATAAGAGAGAGACTGACAAGCCAGCATCAGGGCACATTGGGCACAGATTCTGCAGGCACCCCTAAGGTCCCCACAAGACCCTCAATACGATCATAAGACCTCTGGTGAATGGAACACAACCTCTGCTCCAATCCAATCTCACAGGATCTGAGACTGCATTAATTAGGGAAGCAGAAAAACTGGTCTGACAATGGTCACAAGTCCCTCTGGTCTGTGCCAGCACCTGGGCAACATTTTGGGCAGAGTCTGAGGACAGCCCCAAGGTCCTCACAGAAACATCCACAAGATCTTAAGACCTTTGGTGAGTGGAAAACAACTTCTGCTCCAACCCTATCATACAGGACCTGAGACTGCATTAATTAGGGAAGCAGAGAAACCGGTCTGACCAAAGTCACACGTCCCTTCCAGTCCATGACAGCACTGGGCACCTTGGGGGCAGAGTCTGTGGACACCCCAAAGGTCCCGACAGGACTCTCCAAGGGATCTTAGAACCTCTAGTGAGTGGATAACAACATTTGCCAGAAAGAAAGTTTGAACACCAGATATCTGGGCCCCTTCTCTGCAAGAGAAGATCTTGCCTGCAGAGAGTACTCTGAACACTGAAACTCAAGAGAAAACTAGTCTCCCAGGTCTGCTGATAGAGGCTAACATAATCACCTGAGGAACAAGATATAACCAGAGACAATTATAACAACTAACTCCAGAGATTACCAGATGATGAAAGGCAAACATAAGAATCTTACTAACAGAAACAAAGACCACTCACCATCATCAGAATTACAGCACTCCCACCTCACCCAGTCCTGGAAATGCCAAAACACCTGAAAAGGTAGTCCCACATTTAAAAGCATATCTCAGTTTGATGGTAGAGGACATCAAGAAGGACTTTAATAACTCACTTAAAGAAATACAGGAGAACACTGCAAAATAGGTAGAAGAACTTAAGAGGAAGCACAAAAAATCCCTTAAAGAATTGAAGGAAAACACGACCAAACAGGTGATGGAATTGAATAAAACCATCTAAGACCTAAAAAGTGAAGTAGACACAATAAAGAAACCCCAAAGTGAGGCAACGCTGGAGATAGAATACCTACACAAGAAATCTTGAACCATAGATGCGAGCATCAGCACCAGAATACAGGAGATGGAAGAGAGAATGTCAAGTGCAGAAGATTCCATAGAGAACATTGGAACAACAATCAAAATAAAATACAAAGTGAAAAAGACCCTATCTCAAACATCCAGGAAATCCAGGACAAAATGTGAAGTCCAAACCTACGGGTAGTAGGAGTAGATGAGAATGAAGATTTTCAACTTAAAGGGGCAGCAAATATCTTCAAAAAATTATAAAAGAAAACTTGTCAAACCTAAAGAAAGACATGCCCATGAACATAAAAGAAGCATACAGAATTCCATATAGACTGGACCAGAAAAGAAATTCCTCCTGACACATAATAATCAGTAGAAGAAATGTACTAAATAGAGATATACTGTTAAAAGTAGTAAGGGAAAAAGGTCAGGTAACATATAAAGGCAGGCCTATCTGAATTACACCAGATTTTCACCAGAGACTATGAAAGACAGAAGATCCTGGACAGATGTTATACAGACACTAAGAGAACACAAATGCCAGCCTAGTCTATTATACACAGCCAAACTCTCAATTACCATAGATGGAGAAACCAAAGTATTTCACGATAAAAAAATAAATTCACACATTAACTTTCCATGAATCCAGCCTTTCAAAGGATAATAACAGAAAAAAATAACAATACAAGGACAGAAACCATGCCCTAGAAAAAGCAAGAAAGTAATCCCTCAACAAACCAAAAAGAAGACAGCCACAAGAACAGAATGCAAACTCTAACAACAAAAATAATAGGAGCAACAATTACTTTTCATTAATATCTCTTAATATCAATGGATTCAGTTCGACAATAAAAAGACATAGACTGACAGACTGGCTACAAAAACAGGGCCCAATAGTCTGCTGCTTACAAGAAACCCATATCAGGGAAAAGGACAGACACTATCTCAGAGTGAAAGGCTGGAAAATAATTTTCCAAGCAAATGGTCTGAAGAAATCAGCTGGAGGTACCGTTCAAATACCGATTAAAATTGATTTCCAACCTAAAGTTATCAAAAAAGACAAAGAAGGACACTTCATACTCTTCAAAGTTAAAATCCTCCAAGAGGAACTCTCAATTCTGAATATGTATGCTCCAAATGCAAGGGCAGTCCCATTCATTAAAGAAAGCTCAAAGCACACATTGCAGCTCACACAATAATAGTGGGAGGCTTCAACAAACCACTTTTATCAATGGACAAACCTTGGAAACAGAAACTAAACAGGGACACAGTGAAACTAACAGAAGTTATTAAACAAACGGACTTATTAGATATCTACAGAAAGTTTTATCCTGAAACAAAAGGATATAACTTCTTCTCAGCACATCATGGTACCTTTTCTAAAATTGTCCATATAATTGGTCACACAACAGGCCTCAACTGATAAAAAATATTGCAATTGTCCAAAGCATGCTATCAGACCACCAAGGACTAAGGCTGATTGATCTTCAATAACAACATAAATAATGGAAAGCCAACATTCACGTTGAAAATGAACAAAAGTCTTTTCAGTGATACCTTGGTCAAGGAAAGAATAAAGAAAGAAATTAAAGACATTTTAGAGTTTAATGAAAATAAAGCCACAATATACCCTAACTTATGAGACTCAATGAAATCATTACTAAGAGGGAAACTCATAGATTTGAGTGCCGCCAAAAAGAAACCAGAGAGAGCACATACAAACAGCTTGAAAAAACACGAAAAATCTCCAGAATAAAGGAAGCAAATTCACTCAAGAGGAGTAGATGGAAGGAAATAATCAAACTCAGGGGTGAAATTAACCAAGTAGAAACAAGAAGAACTCCTTAAATAATTAACCAAAGAGGATTTGGTTCTTTGAGAAAAATCAAAAAGATAGATAAACTCTTAGCTAGCATCCCTTAAGGCACAGAGACAGCATCCTAATTAACAAAATCAGAATTGAAAAGGGAGACATAAAAACAGGTCCTGAAGAAAACCAAAAAATCATCAGATCCTTCTACAACAGGCTATACTCAACAGAACAGGATAACCTGGACAAAATGGACAAATTTTTAGACAGATAACAGGTACCAAAATTAAAACAGGATCAAGTTAATGATCTAAACAGTCTCATGTACCCTAAAGAAATAGAAGCAGGCATTAATAGTCTCCCAACCAAAAAAGAAAAAAAAACAAACAAAAAAAAAACAAAAACAAAAACAAAAAAAAAACATAAAAAACAAATAAAATAAGGAACAGATAGTTTTAATGCAGAGTTTTATCAGACCTTCAAAGAATATTTAATTCCACTTCTGCACGAACAATTCCACAAAATAGCAGTAGAAGGTACACTACGCAACTCATTCTATGAAGCCACATTACTCTGATACCTGAACCACAGAAAGATACAACAAAGATAAAGAACTTCAGAACAGTGGCCCTTATGAATATCGAAACAAAAATACTCAGTAAAATTATCCCTAATCATATCCAAGAACACATTAAAAATTTCATTCATCTTTACCAAGTAGGTTTTGTACCAGGGATACAGGGATGGTTTAATATATGGCAATCCATCAACATAATCTATTATATAAACAACCTCAAAGACAAAACCACAAGATCATCTCATTATATGCCAAGAAATCATTTAAGTATATCCAAAACCTATTCTTGATAAAAGTCTTGTAAGGATCAGGAATTCAAGGCCCATACATAAACAGGATAAAAGCATTTTACAATGAACCAGTACCCAACATCAAATGAAATGGTATGAAGCTCAAAGCAATCTCACTAAAATCAGTGACTAGACAAGGCTGCCCACTTTCTCCCTACCTATTCAACATTGTTCTTGAAGTCCTAGACAGAGCAATTCGACAACAAAAGGAGACCAAGGGAATACAAATTGGAAAAGAAGAATTCAAAATATCACTTTTTGCAGATGATATGATAGCATATATAAGTGAACCCAAAAATTCAACCAGAGAAAACCTAAACTTGAAAAACAACGTCGGTGATTTAGCTCAGTATAAAAATAACCAAACATGTCAATGGCCTTTCTCTTCACAAAGAATAAACAGGCTGAGAATGAAATTAGAGAAACATCACTTTTCGCAATAGTCACAAATAATATAAAATAATTTGGCATGACTCTAACTAAGGAAGTGAAAGGTCTGTATGATAAGAATATCAAGTCTCTGAAGAAAGAAATTAAAGAAGATCTCAGAAGATGGAAAGAACATCCATTATCAAGGAGGCTGTATCAACATTGTAAAAATGGCCATCTTGCCAAAATAAATCTACAGATTCAATAAAATCCCCATTAAAATTCCAACTCAATTCTTCAATGAATTAGAAAGGGCAATCTGCAAATACATTGGCAATAAACAAAACCTAAGATAGAAAAACTCTTCTCATGGATAAAAGAACCTCTGGTGCAATCACTATGCCTGACCCAAAGCTCTACTACAGAGCAATTGTGATAAAAACTGCATGGTACTGATATAGTGACAGAGAAGTAGACCAATGAAATAGAATTGAAGACCCAGAAATAAACCAACACACCTATTGTCAATTGATCTTCTACAAGGGAGCTAAAAGCATCCAGTGAAAAAAAAAGACTGCATTTTCAACAAATGGTGCTGGCACAATGGGTGGTTATCATGTAGAAAATGTGAATCAATCCATTCCTATCTCCTTGTACTAGGCTCAAATGTAAATGGATCAAGGAGCTCCACATAAAATCAGAGACACTGAAACTTGTAGAGGAGAAAGTGGGGAAAAGCCTCAAAGATATGAGAACAGGGGAAAAATTCCTGAATAGAAGACAAATGGCTTGTATTGGAAGATTTAGAATTGACAAATGGGACCTCAAAAAGCTGCAAATCTTTTGTAAGGCAAAAGACACCTTCAAAAAGACAAAAAAGCCACCAACAGATTGTGAAAGGATCTTTCACTATCCTAAATCAGATAGGGGACTAATATCAAATATATATAAAGAACTCAAGAAGGAGGACTCCAGAAAATCAAATAGCTCCATTAAAAACGGGGCTCAGAGCTACAGAAAGAATTCTCACCTGAGGAATACCGAATGGCTAAGAAGCACCTGAAACAATGTTCACCATCATTAATCAGCAGTGAAATGTAAATCAAAACAACCCTGAAATTCCATCTCACACCAGTCAGAATGGCTAAGATCAAATATTCAGATGACAGAAGATGCTGGCAAGGATGTGGAGAAAGCAGAAAACTCCTCCATTGTTGGTGGAATTGCAAGCTTTTAAATCAACTCTGGAAATCAGTCTGGCGGTTCTTCAGAAAATTGGACATTGTACTACCAGAGGATCCCACAATACAATTCAGGGCATATATCCAGAAGCTGTTCCAACTAGTAAGACACATGCTCCACTATGTTCATAGCAGCCTTATTTATAGTAGCCAGAAGCTGGAAAGAACCCAGATGCCCGGCAATAGAAAATGGCTACAAAATTGTGGTACATTTACACAATGGAGTTCTACTACTAATAGTACAGCTATTAAAAAGAATGAGTTTATGAAATTTATAGGCAAATGGTTGGACCTGGAGAGCATCATCCTGTGTGAGGTAACTCAATCACAAAAGAATGCTAATGATATGTACTTATTAATAAGTTGATATTAACTCTGAAACCTAGAATACCTGCAAGATATAAGATACAATTTGCCAAACACATGAAAATCAAGAAGAACGAAGACCAAAGTGCGGACACTTTGCCCCTTCTTAGAATTGGAAACAAAACACACATGAAAGGAGTTACAGAGACAAAGTTTGGAGCTTAGACAAAAGGATGGACCATCTAGAGATTGCCATATGCAGGGATCCATCTCCTAATCAATCTCCAAACACTGACACCACTCCATACACTTGCAAGGTTTTGCTGAATGGACCCTGATATAGCTGTCTCTTATGAGATTATGCCAGGGCCTAGCAAACAAAGAAGTGGATGCTCACAGTAAACTATTTGATGGATCACAGGGCCCCAAATGGAGGTGCTAGAGAAAACGTCCAAGCAGCTAAAGGGATCTGCAAAGCTATTGGTGGAACAACATTATGAACTAACCAGTACCCCAAAGCTCTTGACTGTAGCTGCATATGTATCAAAAGATTGTCTAGTAGGCCATCACTGGAAAGAGCCCGATTGGGCATGCACACTAATTATGCCCCAGTACAGGGGAATGCCAAAATCAAAAGTGGTAGTGAGTGGGTAAGGGAGTGGGGGAGGGGGAGAGTATGGGGGACTTTTGGGATAGTGTTGGAAATGTAAATGAAGAAAATACCTAATAAAATATATTAAAAAGAGATTGATACTGAAGAAGAAAAAACACAAAGAAAAAAGAGAGAGGCTGAGGAAAGAAAAAATAGACGAGATAGAAGCCTTGAAAAAAATGTAACTAGGTTTGTGGCTGTATTCACAAGTGATAAAGAAGTTTATAGAAAGGGTAGACAAAGTAGGCAGAAAGAGTACCTGGGTAACACAGGGCCGAGAAGACCTCAGAACTCCAGAGGATCTCCATGACCTCTAGATAAGGACTGATTGACAGACTCTAAAGAAAAGGTACAATGGGCAAGAGACTGCCCCCAAAAAGAAACAAATACCAGACATCAAGGTTTTTCCCCTAAAAGATGATCACTAGGAAAGTCAGGGCTCAGACCCCTCCCCAAGCCTGGGGCAGTCCTAACTCTGGAGGGGACACAGATTTCATTATTGATACTAGAGCAGAATTATCAGTCCTGAAAGAGCCACTGGAGAAATTGAAGAAGAAGAAGAAGAAGAAGAAGAAGAAGAAGAAGAAGAAGAAGAAGAAGAAGAAGAAGAAGAAGAAGAAGAAGAAGAAGAAGAAGAAGAACAAGAACAAGAACAAGAACAAGAACAAGAACAAGAACAAGAACAAGAACAAGAACAAGAAGAACAAGAACAAGAAGAACAAGAACAAGAAGAACAAGAACAAGAAGAAAAACAAGAAGAAGAACAACAACAACAACAACAACAACAACAAAAGTAAAAAACAAAAAAAAGAACAAAACAAAACAAATCAAAAACGTAATAATCATGGCTACTGATCAGAAACCATACTCTTGGACCACTGATAAGAAAGTTAATTTAAGAAGAAGCCAAGTAACTCAATCCTTCCTCAACATACTTGAATGTCAACCTCATTGTTGGTTAGAGACTTACTATCACATTAAAAGCCAAAATAAGCTTCTCCTTGGAAGAAAATTCAATCTCTTGATAAGCGCCTCTCTATATAATTTTAGTTTTAAAATTAGAAGTATATAGATTATATGAGCCTCAAGCCACATCGAGAAAAGTTCTAGAATGGACCTGGTTAGAGAGATTACCTTCACGCCTGGGCAGAGATGGAAGGTATGGGAGAGGCAAACAGGGTGCCCCCCATCATTGTGAAGCTGAAAACTGGTGCGAATTCTATTGGGGTACAACAATACCCCATGAGCAGAGAGGCACAAGAGGGCATCAGACCTCACATTCAAAGGCTCATAGAACAAGGTGTTTTGGTCCCTTGTCAATCTCCCTGGAATACTCCATTACTACCAGTTAAAAAGCCAGGCACTAATGTTTATCTGCCAGTACAAGACTTAATAAAAGTAAACGAAAGAGTATGAAATATTCATCCTACTGTCCCTAACTCCTACAATCTACTTAGTTCTCTCCACCCTGACAGACATTGTTATATAGTCCTGCACCTGAAGGACACATTCTTCTGCCTAAAACTACATCCCATGAGTCAGGTAATCTTTGCTTACAAGTGGAGAGACCCAGATTAGGGATAGGCTGGACAAACTAACTTTGAGACATTTACCTCAATAATTCAAGAACTCTCCTATTCTCTTTGATGAAGCCTTCCACTCAGATTTGTCACAGTCCAGTTCAGAATTCCCTCAAGGTTTTCTTCTTCATTATGTTTATGACCTGCTTCTTGCTGCCACCACCGAAAAATGGTGCAGACTGGGAACTGAAAAATTACTGGCAGAATTGAGCGAGTTGGGATACAAGGCATCTGCTAAGAAAGCACAGAATTGCCAGACAGAAGTAACCTATTTGGGTTATAGTCTCAGGGAAAGGAAATGGTGGCTGACAGAAGCTTGGAAAAAGACTGTAACTCAAATCCCCATCCCAACAACCTTAAAGCACATGAGAGAATTTTTGGGAATAGCTGGATATGTAGACTCTACATTCCAAGGGTTGCTACTCTGGCAGCCACACTCTACCCCTTTACTAAAGAGACTGGGATTTTCTCATGGACCCCCCATACACCAGTAGTCGTTTAAAGAGATTAAAAAGGCCTAGCTTAGTGCAAGGGTGTAATTTATTTGACTAGTGGCTCTGAGTCAATAAGACAAAAAGACCACTAACGGATTGGGAAAGGATCTTTACCTATCCCAAATCAGACAGGGGACTAATATCCAATATATATAAAGAACTCAAGAAGGTAGACTCCATAAAATCAAATAACCCCATTAAAAAATGGGGCTCAGATCTGAACAAAGATTTCTCACTCGAGGAATACTAAATGGCAGAGAAGCACCTGAAAAAATGTTCAACATCTTTAGTCATCATGGAAATGCAAATAAAAATTCTTATTTTCATAATTTCATTATTTACAGAACATTATGTGTTATAAATAGAAATCTAGAGGAGGAAAGACATTTAGAGTCACTGACACACACACTTAACTAAGGTTTTCTTTGCACACGAAGAAGATATACCCATCCTCTATATCTGGAGAGTTTCTCTAGGACACTAATGATATAAAAGTCTTCAGGTCTCTAGGCTAAAACAACATTGCTTTTGCCTATAATTTATGCAAAGTAACCTCTTTTATACAGTAATCATATTGATGTGTATATGCATACAGAAATATACAGGTAAGTGCAGAGGATTGGGAAGGGTATACTGTTTTCTGTTACCTCAATCCCTAATTTTCCCCTCGTGACAGGGTTTCTTGCTGAACTAGGAGTGAGGCTGACATTCAGGAAGCCACTGTCATCCTTTTGTCTCTTCCACTCCCATTCCTAAGCACCGTTGTTGCAGGTGAAAGTTTGACCAAAAACTTGGCTTTACCCCTGGGCCATTTCCCCAGATTCTTCTTTATTTTAAATAACCTCTGGAATACTTTTGCCCTCAATGTAATGAAACTGCTGTATAAGAAGTTGTTATTTAGAAGATGGCAATATAAGTGGTCTGTATGTGTTCAGTACAGACATGGTATATTAAGAACTACTTTCCTTAATACCTTGAGAATTGCATACAAATATTTTGATGGAATTTACTTTCCAATTATTTTAGTAACTCCTCCCAGAACAAAATACGGCCCATTCCCACCTAACTCCTACTGCCAACTTCATATCTCGTCTTCTCCTTTTTGTTACAACCCATTCAAATCATTTGTGTTTCCCATAAACTCTTGGACATCTGGCTTCCAGTAGAGCATGAACAATCTATCACCTTCAAAGGCAATACCTTTGATGAAAACTGAGTGTTCATCCCTCATCAACTGTCTATATCTTATCAGATAGTGATGAGTGATAGTGAGCCCTCCCCATTCAGTGATGGAAGGCAGAATGGCCTGATTTTGTACAGAAAGACACAGTTTTATAATTTTTTTTAGGGTCTTTTTAGAGTTCTTGTGTCTTCTTATTTATAGAATTTTAGGGTTTAAAAAATATTTATTAAGAATTTAAAAATTAGCATTTTTGGGTCATTTAGTGTTTGTTTAATAATTTTAGGGTTTTTTAGGGTTTTAGGTTTTGCTTTATTGTTTTAGTTTTTTTACCGTTTTTAAATGATTTTAGGGTTGTTCTCAGTGTATTTGGCAAGTTTATTTTTCTTTCTTTTTTTTTTTTAATCCTTAGTGTGGTTATTGGTGTTCTTTGCTTGTTTGTTTGTTTGTGTGTGGTAATGATTTTATGTTTTTCTGGTTCTTTGTAGAGATCTAGAATTTTTTTGTTGATTTTTTTGTTTGTTTTTCTTTAGGGTTTTAGGTTCTTTTAGTTTTCTTTTTTCAAAAATGTTATGTTATTTTGTTTGTTTGTTTGTTTGTTTGATGTTTGTGTTTGTGTTTTTGTTTTTGTTTTTTGTTTGTTTGTTTTGTTTTGTTGTGTTTTTTTTTAGGGTTTTTGTTGTTTATTTAAAGCTTCAAGTTTATTTTCTTTTCTTTTCTCTTCTTTTTTTCTTTTTTCTTTTTTAGAGTTTTTAGGGTCTTTAAGGTTCTGTCTCTAAGAACAAAGAAACTGAACCTATTGCTTTTAGAGTATTCATAAAATATATTCCATTCTGAAAACAAGAAACGCTATAAAGTCATATTTGTTCATTTGCATGTATGTCCACAGGAGCTATAGAATACATGTGCCTAATGCAGAGCTCTACAATATGTCCTGATCATACAGATTTAAATGTTACATCATGAAAGTTCAAGAACTATAATATAAAGCTATATCTATGGATCCTAGTTTATTCATCTTTCAAACAAATATAGTAGAAATGTCACAGAGGGTAGAATTTATTGATCATGATTTCGAAAAAGGACCTCAAAAGTCATTGAATCAAGTATCTTATACTAGCCAAACTCTACCCATCTATCCAGTTCACTCCTGTAAGAATAATTGCACCTGGGTTTTGGTTAATTCTTATTAAATTCTCCAGTAAAAAAAAAAAAAGGCCTTTATTAGCCCGCTTCCAGCTTAGTGAAAAACTTCATTCACTCTCCTTCTGAAATCAAAAGCATTTTTCTTTCACAGACTATGTTAATCTAACAACATTTCCCCCTGGATGGTTTCCATTTCCACAGTTGTGTTTGCCATGACTCAATATTTCATCTCTATTCAAACAACTCCTCTCATATACAACAGGTTAATTCAGAAAGGCTCATTTGTGAGTCATGCCAAGGAAGCGGTATGAACTTGGGGCATACAGAAGAGGGAAAGACACAAGAGCAACATAAGTATCATTAAGCTGGATAGTACTCTAGAATACTGCATGCTATTCATGTATCCTGGGGATCCAGAAATTCATCTAGACTGGACCCTAGTTATCCATTGGAAGGATGTAGTCGGAAGCTTAGCCTATTCACTGGCAGCTCCCATAGCTTTGAACTGATCCAATGATTGTTATCTTCCACAATCAACCCAGTAGTATGCAAGGTACATTCCCTTTTACAGTCAAAAGCCCGGAAAAATAAAAGAAAGCACTGTACTGTGTGCTAGGGTAGTGCTCAAAGACGGTTTTGCCAATCTGCACTGAATCTATTACACAACTGCAAAGGTATGTGGCACAGGCAATCCAAGGATGACCATGCTTCCCATTTTATCTCCCCAGTCTATATATCCACTCCCAACTCTACACACTATGCTTTTAATCCTAGGGATCATTTAGAGGTCTCATAAATACCACCATGTATACCCCTAGAAGATGAGAGAAGTTTGAAGCACATCGATAGATTTTAAGTCCGACAATTGTTGATGTCATCAAAACAATTTTCTGAGCTGTGTTGTGCTTTTGTCAAACGATGTGGCTAGAATGGCCCTGCCAAGATCTAAAGCAGAAATAATAGTTTTTCATTTGTTTGTTTGTTTGTTTGTTTGTTTTTCTATTATTATATTGGAACATGTCATCATCAATTGCACTTCCTCAGTCTAAAATAACAGGTGATATTTTGTTATTTGCTGCTATCTCTAAAGTCTGGGCAAGGCAACTCCTGTGATTCTCCAAGCCTTGCTTCTTACCAGTTCTGGGCTATATGCTGTCAGGATAATGTTCTAAACAGGGAACTCTATGGATATCCACATTTCAATAGTTTTCCCTTCAAAAATATAGTAAAAAAAATCCAATTCTACATTTATTTTAGTATTTCTGGTCAACATTTTCCTACTGAAGTGACAGAAATATTTACTATTTTTATCTTTATACTAATATTATATTTATGTTTGATTTGTAGGGGACAGATTTATTTGAGACAGTCCTACATTACTCATGCTGACCTCAAACTCGCTATGTAGCTATGGACAGACAAAGGCCTTGATCCTCCTGCATTCAACTGCCAAATGTTGGGATTACAGATTATAGTACCATAGCTATTAAAAGATTTTCTAGGACTGATAATAGAGGTGAGGATTTGACTTTAAGATTTGGGTATTTTTCTAATTGTAGTCATAGTTTACATTGAATAGAGTCATTATGTGAAAGGTAACAGAGATTCTGGTCTTTCAGATTTCTACTCATTAGTAGATCAGTTAATACATTTAAATATCTGCTAAAAATGTCATAGCATACAGGAGAACAGTAGTTTAAGATCTTGCCTAGGGAAGTTTCTGATTTTTAAAAGATTCAGAAAAGAGGAGTAGATTTGTGAGTTTAAAATGAATGAGCATGTCTTATCTAATTTGCCAATGTTATACATAATAATACAAAATATAAACTTTAAATTTTTAGAATTATTTTCCCAAAAACATATATATTTATGACAAAATGAGCTAAAATTACTCATAACAAATATTTAATATTATAAACAGCCTTAATTTTTGTTGAAAGAAAATGAAACTCATTCTGTTGAATTTATTGTTGTCTGTTATTTTGATAAGTATTTCTGAGGTTTTTAGAGATCTAAAGACAAAATATTCAGTGTATTTTTTTATGATAATTTCCAAGTAAGTTAGTATATTGATACTAGGCTGCTAAGCCCAATGCCCACACTACAAAGAGGTAGCTTTTGGTCTGTAAATGACTACAGTGTTTTTTGCCATGCTATGAAAGGTTTAAAAATGGCCTTCATTTGGAGTATTTATTTATTTTTTATCTGTAGTCCCTATCTCTTTTCTGAACTGACTCAAAATAGCAGCTCCCTCCACGTTGTTTGCAGGCAGGAAATGATCTCCTGTTCATTTCAAATTGAATACCCCCCAAACAATTAACCAACCAAATAAGAAAAAAATGGTTAATATGGTAATTGCCTCAGATCTTACATGGAAACCATTTGATGACTACAGTGATTGTTACATTAATGGGGAGATGATCTAAAATAGTTTGGTGATATTCTTCCACAGGAGTATTTTGCCAGGGTTGTTAGGAAAGTTGTTTCCATACACTTTTTTTTTTTTTTTTTTTTTACTAAATAGGGACTAAGTTTAGGATTGTAAAAACTAATTTACTAGTTTGAGTTGGTTTTCTAAAATTAACGACAGAGTCCAGATGACAAAAGTAAGTAATCTTTGTCTATCTTTCAACTATACCTGAGGCTGACATATTGTAAAAACTGGTAATCCTCTCTTCATCTCTCAGCAAATGTCTGCCTCTTGGAAATTTATGATCTCGTCTCCATTAAAATTCTTAGTGGTTTTCATTGGTATAGTATGTGACCATACCTCTTTGATTTACAATTCAGTAGGACTAGAAAAGAACCAAGGATAGTTAGATAATGAGACTTAATTTAGTTTCATGTGTCGAACACAAGGCTAGTTTCTCCATTCCTACTTGATACATAGGTATACGAGGGTAATTATAAGGTTATTTTTTATACCAACCACTGGTTTTTCTTGTTCCTTATTGAATTTTTGTACACCCACATACAACTTCTGAAACATATTTTTATACTGCTCATATAATTTGTTGTTGATCATGTCAGTGTAAAGTAATGAAAGCAGTTAAATTTATACAAATAGGAAAAGAACACTCAAAAAAATTAAATTGTTCTTTTCATACTATAAAAAGAAAAATAGCAGTAAAAAATCATCTAATGGGAAATAATTACAGATTGTTTTCCTATGAGATTATCAGAGAAGTTTTATTTTATGTTTTAGATTTTCAAAATTAAAGTTTACAGACAGACAGACAGACAGACAGACAGACAGACAGACAGATAGATAGATAGATAGATAGATAGATAGATAGATAGATAGATAGATAGATTGATAGATAGATAGATAGATAGATAGATAGGTAGATAGATAGATAGGTAGATAGATAGGTAGATAGATAGATAATGTTGTTTAGAAAATTAATTGTATTTCAAAGTAGGGTTTTATTCTGTTCTACCAAATATAAGGTCTAATTTTTTTTTCCTATATTGACTCAGTTAAGACTTATTGTAAATAATAATTCAATTAAATATACAAATTGCCTGCATATGTAACTGATTCTTTTCCATACTGTTAAACATAATAAACCATAAAGTACATTTCTAAAATTTTGTGCAAAACTTCTGTATTTCCACAACAAATGTAAATCAAATTTAAAATCTCATTAACATTTACTCAAAATAGAAAATACCTTTCTGTTACTCGCACCAAGCAAGTGAAAGATCTGTGTGACAAGAACTTCAAGTCTTTGAAGAAAAAATTGAAAATCTCAGAAGATGGACAGACCTCCCATGCTCATAGGTTGGCACGATTAATTCAGTAAAAATGGTCATCTTCCCAAAAGCAATCTATAGATTCATTGAAATCACAATCAAAATTCAAACTCATTTATTCATAAAGATAGAACAATTTACAAAATCATCTGGAATAAAAAAAATCCAGGATAACGAAAAACTATTCTCAACAATAAAAGAACTTCAGGGGGAATCATCCTCGACCTCAAGCTGTAGAACAGAGCAATAGAGATAAAATTATATGCTAATGATACAAAGACAATGACTTCATTAAATACAAAGGCAAATGGAAGGATATAATATATATCATCCTGGTGAGGTAACACAATCTCAAAATTACAAACATGGTACACACTCACTGATAAATGGATATTATTCTAAAAATTCAGAATATCCAAAATGTAATTCACAGACCATATGAAGTCAAGCAGAAGATGATGAGAGTGTGGGAGATTCAATCCCTCTTAGGATGGGGAACAAAATACTCCTTGGAAAAAAATATGGAGACAAAGTGCAGAGCAGAGACTGAAGGAATAACTATCATTGTCTGCCCAACCTGTGGATCCATCCCATATACAGACACCAAACCCAGTCACTGTTGTGGATACCAACACGTGCTTGCTGACAGGAGCCAAATATGGCTATCTCTTGAGAAGCTCAGCCATTTCTTGGCAAGAAAAGAGGCTGATGCTCAAAGACAACTATCAGACTGATCATGGGGTCCCCAATAGATGAGTTACCGGAAGAACTGAAGGAGTTGTATGGGTTTGAAACCTTATAGGAAGAACAACAATATGAACCAAACAGACTGTCCAGAGCACCCAGGGACTAAGCACCAACCCATGGTTCCAGCTGCATATATAGCAGAGTATGACCTTGTCAGACATCAGTGGGAGGTGAGGTTCTTGGTCCTGTGAAGGCTTGATTCCCCAGTGTAGGCATGTACCAGGGTGGGGAGGGTAAAATGGGTGGATGGAGGAAGACCCTCGTAGAAACACCGAGAGGGAAAATGGAATAGGGATTATCTGGGGTGAAACAAAGAAAGGACTAATATTTGAAATGTAAAGAAAGATAATATCTAGTAAAAATAAATAAATAAATAAATAAATAAATAAATAAATAAATAGATACATAAATAAATATAAAAATAGTTACAATATACTACGTATAAAAAGAATAATTCACTATGATGTCATACAGTATATTAATTAATATTTCCTAATATAGAAATTATGCTAATACTATATAGTTTAAAAAAATTATATATACAAAAATGGACCTTCAAATTTTCCTAGAAGATTTTGTACTGGAAATCTATAAAGAAATTAAAGTTTTAAAAAGTAAGAATGCAGATGTTAGAGTTTGATGGCTCAGCTTTTGACCTACAGGCATGACAATGAGAGTTTGACCCACACCACTATACCCTCCAATAAAACCATTAAAATTAAAGATTAATCATACAGAATTATTGTTTGGAATATACATCATATGCAAAATATTAAGGCAGATTACTTGCTATACAATCAATTATACTTTCGTTGAAATACTTACACTAAGAAGGAAATAATAAGTTTGAACATATTACAGTGTATCTCCAATTACTTCTTCAGAATTTGCATTCTAATTATCATTAGTTACTGGAGATTCTGTTCTTGGTTGGTAATACAACAAGATATATAAACATTTTTTTTTTTGCAAATATTAATGAAATACATTTTGCCTGACTGGACTTATATTTTAATGCTACACAAAGAAGCTCTGGATTCAATCTTCAACATTAAAAAAATTAGAAAAATAAAAAATAAAATTTAAATATAAAAAATATAGAAGACATGTTTCCTTAGGCCCCAGTAAATTTGTCAGGCTGAGTACTTCATTTTCAAGGCCAGTCCAAACTGCACATGTGCTTTGAGATAATACTGAGATATAGAGTTAGAGCTTACCTTCCTATACCAAAACATCACATACATAAACACAGCCTTCCCTGAATTATGTCTGAAGTACCAGCTCTTCTGAGGTTGAGAGGAGCCTCTAGATTTGTAAGCACTTTGGCGCCTATATATGCAAATTTTGGAAATCTGGCCTTTCAAAACCAGGTAAAGGAAAATGAAGACTGGTCTTCAGTTAGTTTTTAATGAATTCCTGGCTGGCAGCAGCCGTACAGAAAATGATCTAGTCTGTTTCCACCACTAACTGACCCCCAGTTTACTCACAACTTACATCCCCAGGCCCCAAGAATACTTTTAGGGTCTACAATTCCCTAGCCTTCATGCTTTATGCTAGGTGATAATCTGTTCAATCTCCTGCCCATAGCGAAAAAGTTCTCTGTTTTTCTTGGGTAAAGTGGATTGTGAACCCAGAAGCATTAACCACAGGAGTCCAATGAGGGTCACATGCTCTCCTTTCTCCTTTAGTAACACCTCCATCCCTCCACCATCATTCCACTGGGACCCCCAGCTGAACCAGGATTAACCATCTTTGAACAGTTCACTGACTACCTCCACAGAGACTTCTCCCTACCATGCTTCCTCAAGAACTTTACTTCCTCAGGAACTCAGCTTCCTAACCACCACAAAGCATACTGAGTAACAGGGTTTGGACAGCAGGAAAACAATCTTAGCCAAGCCCATTGCAGATTGGCCCTGTTTACACATTCCTACAAAGGGTGAGAGAGGATTTATCAGTCATTTGTCATCACAGTAGCAAAAAGGAGGTAGTATTATAGCTTCCACTACTAGTAAGAGTTTTTCCATGTTTCAAGTTTGCAGTGCTAACTTGAAAGTAAGAAAAAAAAAAAACAAAAAACAAAACAAAACAAACAAAAAAAAAAAAAAACCACCAAAGAAGTCTCTCCTACTTTGTTTTAGTTGAATGGACTGTCCTGTGTAATTCTAAATTGTTTTATTTATTACCTAATGTGTTTTTGCACATTTGTATTTTTACAACATGCATGTCTGGTTTTTATACAACATGCATGTCTGGTGCTCTTAGAAACTAGAATAGGATGGCAAAATCCCCTGGATCTTGAATTAAAAATTGTTGTGAGCCATTATGTGGGTCCTAGGAACTAAACCTTTGTTCTGTCCAAGAGCAACAAGTTCTCTTAATGTCTAAGTCATCTTTCATTCCCTGCCCTGTGTGTGTGTTTTAAAGCATGTTGGATCATTTCTCTCGATAGATGTTTAATTTTACTATACAGTGGAGATAATAAAAATATGACACTTTCTTAATATTTTCTATTTCCAGAAAAGAAATAAAAACACCATAATTATAATTGATTGTGTAAATCATAAGAAGAGTTTCAGCAAAAAACGATATGTATACATTTCAGTATATGTGTGCATAAGAAGGTCAGAAATAGACAACTGTTTTATCCTTAATTAAATTCCAACTATTTTTTTTTAACGAAACAGGGTTTCTCTGTATAGATCTGTTTGTCCTGGAACTCACCCTTTATACCAGTGTGGCCACAAATTCAGAGATTTCCCTGCTTTTTCCTCAAAACTGCAGTTATTAAGGCATGTGCCACCACTGTCTGACACAACTTAAAAGTTGAGACAGGATGTCTCTGAATCTGCAGCTCAAACGCCACTAGCCTGGCTAGCCAGCCATTGTATCCACCTACTCAGTACTGGCCTACAGAATGTACTTTTAACGTGGATTCTAGACCCCCATCTTAATTCCATATAATTTCAAGGAAAGCAATTTACCAAAATAACCATCTCTGTAGACCCCTTGTGAGATTTGTTCTGCTGTAGTCACTACCATTATTATTTTATTTTTCTATTGCTCTAATCATGCCTAAGTTTAGGCTCCTAAATTGTTTAATGCTGGTTTTGCTTGTTTCCTTACAATAGAAAATTGGTTTTCTTGCTCAGTTTACATTATACAGTTAATTGGGTAAACTAACTTGTCAGACTCATATTTCATTTGTGAGACTTGTTGCTGTGTTTTGTTTGCTTGTTAGGTTTTTTTTTTTTTTTTTTTTTTTTAATTTGGTGGGTTGGTTGAATTTTTTGTTTGCTTGATTATTTGGTTGCTTTTTGTTTTTTTTTATTTTGTTTTGTTTTTTTTTTTGTTTTATTATTTGTTTTGTTTTGTATTGATTTATCTACAACTGAAGATGAAACTCATAACTGTTACTTGGTGCTTTACCACTGAGCTACATCTCCAGGTAAACATTAGTTCTAAATGTTGGGTGAAAAGTCATCTGTATGTGTTTTAAGGAAAACTATGATTTCTGTGAAACCTAAAATTATTCTCCTATGCTATAGGGTCTATAGAGATGTAATGCCCTCTTCTGGCCTCTTCAAAAATCAGGCAAATATCTCCAAAAACACATACTTCCAGATATATCCAACATACTGTCTAATTCATCTTTTAGAAAAAAGAACAATAAAAGATTAAAGCATGAAATACAGTGGAAAGCTAGTGTAAGTCACCCCAAAGCTGGGCCTATGCTCAATTCCCAGGATGAGCTGACCAGCACCCCAGTGACTCGAGAGAAAAACCACACCTGATGCAAACTGCAAGAGGTTTTATTATCAGCAAGATGAGGATGAAGTCCTCCACTATGCATGGCAGGGGAGTTTGACCATGAGCAGTGACAGCAAAGGGCTTTTAACAGCTAGCTGAGGAATTGGGAGGAGTAGGGAGGAGAGTTGGGAGAAGTTGGGAAGAGTTGGGAGGTGTTAGGAGGAGAGTTCTTTTCTTCTGGGTGTCCTTGCTGAAATTTACAAGGCAGGAGTGGGGAGTGGGATCTTTCTGAATTTTTATCTTATTGTCCTTGGCACAGGAAGGGAGGTATCTCTGGTTGTAAAGTATAGAAACAAAAAGCCTTTTTGCTGGCTATAGAGAAAAAGAGGTTCTTTCTAGCTGTATTTTCAGAGATCAGGGAAAACAAGCTTGGGGAACATCTAGAGGTTTTACCTTCCTGGGAGAATCATTTTAAGTTGGGGTCACACATTCCCCACTCCTTCTACTATAGAGTTCTTATCTTAGAACTGGGAAAATTAAACCTCTGGCCCAGGTGTCAAATAAGGCCAACATGAGTTTGCATCTTTAGGATTTGTAACATTGAGAGCCTCCGAAGCCCCTCAAATGAGACTAGAGAGTCTCTAGTCAGTGGTAGCAGGAAGGGAGGAGGTTCCTCTGCAGTGTCTTCAGAGTGTGAGCAGGGCCAGGCTAGTGGACCTCTGTATGGTCAGGATGGGTAACCAGGCACATGCTGGAGGAGCAGGTGGACTTGTATATGGGATCAAGGTTCCTGGAACAATAATGCCAGACCAGGACAGGATCCCCTACTTGACTTTTATGTGGCACTGTGGTCAGTTCCAGGTTCGTTCCTTTTTTATTTTTTTTTTCAGCAATTTCCAGGTGTCCTTTCCAAACCAGTTCTAAGGCCTTCAATCGAGCTAGAAAGGGTTGGGAAAAAAGGAACATCAGGGTCACACATTCCCCCTGCTTCTGTTAAGGGGGGCAGTCTCCCATGGTGAATTTCAAAGGGTGTAAGTTTAAATTTTCCTTGGGTGTTCTGTACTTGGAACAAAATGAAGGGAAGGAGAGTTGTCCAATCTTTTCTTCAGTCTCTAAATCCAGCTTATTCAAGGTTTCTTTTAATGTTCTATTCACCTGCTCTTCCTATCCTGAACTCTGGGGTCTATAAACACAATGTAACTTCTGATTGATCCACAATTGTCTGGCTAAGTCTTTACTTACTTGGGTAAAAACGGAGGGGCCATTGTCTGAGAAAAGTACCTCAGGGATGCTGTATCTTGGAAAAATTTCCTCTAATATCTTCTTTGCCATGATATTGGAGGTCTCTTTCTTAGTGGGGAAGGCTATACTCAACCTGAAAAAGTGTCAATAAAACTGATAGATATTTATTAATGAACTTGGCTGATTTTACTTCAGTAAAATCTAATTTTCAGTATGCCTCTGGACAGTTACAGCTTAGCCACCTTCCAGGGGTGTTCTTGTTGTGTCCGGTATTGATGAGGACACAGGATTGGCATTTATTTGCACTATCTTGAGCAATGTCAAACATTTTTATAACATAGTACTTTGAGCTCTTAACAGTTACTTTGAGCTTCTTATTTCCCAAATGTGTGAGCCTGTGCAGACTGTCTACATATTGTTGCCCTTTTCTGGTGGGCAGGTAATAGCAACCATCCTGGGTCTTATCTACTTCCTGAGGAGAGTACCCACATATCTCAGGTACTTTGCCAATTAGCTACTGATCTTCTGATTTCATTTAAAGCCTGTGTCTTTGAGTTTATAATGGTCTTTAAGTTCTTTATTTTTCTCATAGAGCCACCTATTTTTCAGCCAGGTAAGCCATCTGATTTCCTTTCCCTCTAGCATCAAGTCCTTTCTGGTGACCAGGACAATGTATGGTGGCTAGTTTTTTTTTTTTTTTTTCGTTTTTGTTGTTGTTGTTTTGTTTTGTTTGGTATGTATTTGTTTTTGTTATTGTTTTGTTTTGTTTTATTTTGTTTTTTGTTTTGTTTTTGTTTTGTTTTGTTTGTTTTGTGTTTTTTTTATTTATTTTCAAGTTTTGGCTTCTAATAAGCTCAAAAATTTTTTTATTATTT
This sequence comes from Mus musculus, assembly GCF_000001635.26. Lineage (NCBI taxonomy): Eukaryota > Metazoa > Chordata > Mammalia > Rodentia > Muridae > Mus > Mus musculus. Next base: position 39,210,305 of record NC_000087.7, read on the forward strand.
ATATCTTTCCCAGCATAGGTGAGTAGCCCTCGTTGCCTATAGATTGTCCCACATATGTGAGTGGTGGTGAAAACTTACCTGCTGTCTGAGTAGATATTGTTGTTTTCCTCTTTGTCCAGCTGCAAAGCTTGTGTGAGTGCAATTAGCTCTGCTCTCTGGGTTATTGTCCCTTCAGGCAAGGTGGTGGTGTAGATGGTTTGTTTTCCATTGCCCAGTGCTGCCTCTGCCTTTTACTTACCTTTAACCAAAAACCTGTTATCATCCTGGCACCAGTTGGGGCAGTCTGGCCATGCCTGATCAGTGAGTTCTTTCTTAGTTCCGGTTACTTCTGCCAGGATGCCCATACACTGGTGCTCTGGTAGGGATTTGTAAGGTTCTGACAGCAAGGTGGCAGAATTCAGGATAGCAGGGTGTACAAACTGCACTCTCTCAGTCAGTAAGAGGTTCTGATAATGGGTCATGTGAGATTTACTCATCCAGTGATCAGGCGGTGGTCTACTGATGCTTTCTAAGGCAAGGATCTACCACTATCATTCGTTAACCTAGAGTCAGTTTATCAGCATCTTTGAGAAGTAGGGCCAAAGCATCAGTAGCTTTTAAGCAAAATGGCCATCCACTGGACACTGGGTCTAGTTTTTTTTGTTTGTTTGTTTGTTTTGTTTTTTGTTTTTTGTTTTTTGTTTTTTTGTTTTTGTTTTTGTTTTTGTTTTTGTTTTTGTTTTTGTTTTTGTTTTTGTTTTTGTTTTTGTTTTTGTTTTTGTTTTTGTTTTTGTTTTTGTTTTTGTTTTTGTTTTTGTTTTTGTTTTTGTTTTTGTTTTTGTTTTTGTTTTTGTTTTTGTTTTTGTTTTTGTTTTTGTTTTGTTTTTTTTGACCAGTATTCCACAGGTTCTTTTTATGGCCGCAGAGCTTAGATCAGAACACCACTTTCTTTTCCTGCTCATTCCTCTATATAGAGTGACAGGCTTAGTCAGGTCAGGCAGGGCTAGAGCTGGTGAGCTAAGCAAGGCCTTTTTTAATCTCTTTAACGGCCTACTGGTGTATGGGGGTCCATGAGAAAGTCCCAGTCTCTTTAGTAAAGGGGTAGAGTGTGGCTGCCAGAGTGGCAAAGCTTGGAATCTAGAGTCTACAAAGCCCAGCCATTCCCAAAAATTCTCTCACCTGCTTTAAGGTTGTTGGGATGGGGATTTGAGTTACAGTCTTTTTCCAAGCTTCTGTCAGCCACCATTTCCTTTCCCTGAGACTATAACCCAAATAGGTTACTTCTGTCTGGCAATTCTGTGCTTTCTTAGCAGATGCCTTGTATCCCAACTCGCTCAATTCTGCCAGTAATTTTTCAGTTCCCAGTCTGCACCATTTTTCTGTGGTAGCAGCAAGAAGCAGGTCATAAACATAATGAAGAAGAAAAACTTGGGGGATTTCTGACCTGAACAGTGCCAAGTCCGAGTGGAAGGCTTCGTAAAAGAGAGTAGGAGAGTTCTTGAATTTTTGAGGTAAATGTCTCAAAGTTAGTTTGTCCAGCCTATCCCTAAAATAGGTCTCTCAACTTGAAAGCAAAGATTACCTAACTCATGGGATGTAGTTTTAGGCAGAAGAATGTGTCCTTCAGGTGCAGGACTATATAACGATGTCTCTCAGGGTGGAGAGAACTAAGTAGATTGTAGGAGTTAGGGACAGTAGGATGAATATCTCAAACTCTTTCGTTTACTTTTATTAAGTCTTGTACTGGAGATAAACATTAGTGCCTGGCTTTTTAACTGGTAGTAATGGAGTATTCCAGGGAGATTGACAAGGGACCAAAACACCTAGTTCTATGAGCTTTTGAATGTGAGGTCTGATGCCCTCTTGGGCCTCTCTGCTCTTGGGGTATTGTTGTACCCCAATAGAAGTCGCACCAGTTTTCAGCTTCACAATGATGTGGGGCACAATGTTTGCCTCTCCCATACCTTGCATCTCTGCCCAGGCTTGAAGATAATCTCTCTAAAAAGGTCATTCTAGAACTTTTCTCGATGTGGCTTGAGGCTCATATAATCTATATACTTCTTCTAATTTTGAAACTAAAATTATATAGAGATGGGCTTATCAAGAGACTGAAGTTCCTTCCAAAGAGAAGCTTATTTGGGCTTTTAATGTGATAGTAAGTCTCTACCCAACAATGGCATTGACATTCAAGAATGTTGAGGAAGGAATGAGTTACTTGGCTTCTTCTTATATTAACTTTCTTATCAGTGGTCTAAGAGTATGGTTTCTGATCAGTAGCCACAATTACTACATTTTTTGTTTTGTTTTGTTTTGTTCTTTTTTTTTTTTTGGTGGTGTTTTGTTGTTGTTGTTGTTGTTTTTGTGGTTGTCCTTCAATTTCTCCAGGGGCTCTTTCAGGACTGAAATCTCTGCTCTAGTATCAATAATGAAATCTGTGGGTGTCACCTCCACAGTTAAGATTGCCCCAGGCTTGTGGAGGGGTCTGATCCCTGACTCTCCTAGTCATCATCTTTTAGGGGAAAAACCTTGAGCTGTCTGGTATTTGTTTCTTTTTTGGGGCAGTCTCTTGCCCAGTGTTCCTTTTTTTATAGTATGCACATCGGTCCTTATCTAGAGGTTGTGGAGGTCCTCTGGAGTTCTGAGGTCTTCTTGGCTCTGTTTTACCCAGGTACTCTTTCTGCCTACTTTGTCTCCCTTTTCTATAAACTTCTTTATCACCTGTGAATAAAGCCACAAACCTAGTTACATTTTATTCAAGGCTTCTATCAAGTCTATTTTCTCTTTACTCAACCTCTCTCTTTTTTCTTTGTCTTTTTTCTTCTTCAGTCTCAACTCTTTTTAATATATTTTATTAGGTATTTTCCTCATTTACATTTCCAACACTATGCCAAAAGTCCCCCATACCGTCCCCCTCCCCCACACCCCTACCCACTCATTACCACTTTTGACCCTGGCATTCCCCTGTACTGGGGCATAATTAGTGTGCATGCCCAATCGGGCTCTTTCCAGTGATGGCCTACTAGACAATCTTTTGATACATATGCAGCTACAGTCAAGAGCTTTGGGGTACTGGTTAGTTCATAATGTTGTTCCACCAATAGCATTGCAGATCCCTTTAGCTGCTTGGATATTTTCTCTAGCTCCTCCATTGGGGGATCTGTGATCCATCCAATAGTTTACTGTGAGCATCGACTTCTTTGTTTGCTAGGCCCTGGCATAATCTCACAAGAGACAGCTATATCAGTTTCCATTCAGAAAAACCTTGCAAGTGTATGGAGTGGTGTCAGTGTTTGAAGACTGATTAGGGGATGGATCCCTGCATATGGCAATCTCTAGATGGTCCATCCTTTTGTCTAAGCTCCAAACTTTGTCTCTTTAACTCCTTTCATGTGTGTTTTGTTTCCAATTCTAAGAAGGGGCAAAGTGTCCGCACTTTGGTCTTCGTTCTTCTTGATTTTCATGTGTTTGGCAAATTGTATCTTATATCTTGGAGGTATTCTAGGTTTCAGGGCTAATATCCACTTATTAATGAGTACATATCATTAGCATTCTTTTGTGATTGAGTTACCTCACACAGGATGATGCTCTCCAGGTCCAACCATTTGCCTGTAAATTTCATAAACTCATTCTTTTTAATAGCTGTACTATTAGTAGTACAACTCCATTGTGTAAATGGATCACAATTTTGTAACCATTTTCTATTGTCGGGCATCTGGGTTCTTTCCAGCTTCTGGCTACTATAAATAAGGCTGCTATGAACATAGTGGAGCATGTGTCTTACTAGTTGGAACAGCTTCTGGATATATGCCTAGAATTGTATTGTGGGATCCTCTGGTAGTACAATGTCCAATTTTCTGAAGAACCGCCAGACTGATTTCCAGAGTTGATTTAAAAGCTTGCAATTCCACCAACAATGGAGGAGTTTTCTGCTTTCTCCACATCCTTGCCAGCGTCTGCTGTCATCTGAATATTTGATCTTAGCCATTCTTACTGGTGTGAGATGAAATTTCAGGGTTGTTTTGATTTACATTTCACTGCTGATTAATGATGGTGAACATTGTTTCAGGTGCTTCTTAGCCATTTGGTGTTCCTCAGGTGAGAATTCTTTCTTTAGCTCTGAGCCCCGTTTTTTAATGGGGTTATTTGATTTTCTGGAGTCCTCCTTCTTGAGTTCTTTATATATATTTGATATTAGTCCCCTATCTGATTTAGGATAGTAAAAGATCCTTTCACAATCTGTTGGTGGCCTTTTTGTCTTATTGAAGGTGTCTTTTGCCTTACAAAAGATTTGCAGCTTTATGAGGTCCCATTTATCAATTCTAAATCTTACAATACAAGCCATTTGTCTTCTATTCAGGAATTTTTCCCCTGTTCTCATGTCTTTGAGGCTTTTCCCCACTTTCTACTCTACAAGTTTCAGTGTCTCTGATTTTATGTGGAGCTCCTTGATCCACTTACATTTGACCTTAGTACAAGGAGATAGAAATGGATAGATTCACATTCTTCTACATGATAACCACCAATTGTGCCAGCACCATTTGTTGAAAATGCAGTCTTTTTTTTCACTGGATTCTTTTAACTCCCTTGTATAAGATCAATTGACAATAGGTGCGTTGGTTCATTTCTGGGTCTTCAATTCTATTCCATGGTCTACTTCTCTGTCACTATATCAGTACCATGCAGTTTTTATCACAATTGCTCTGTAGAACAGCTTTGGGTCAGGCATGGTGATTGCACCAGAGGTTCTTTTATCCATGAGAGTGTTTTTCTATCCTAGGTTTTGTTTATTGCCAATGTATTTGCAGATTGCCCTTTCTAATTCATTGAAGAATTGAGTTGGAATTTTAATGGGGATTTTATTGAATCTGTAGATTTCTTTTGGCAAGATGGCCATTTTTACAACGTTGATACTGACAATCCATGATAATGGACTTTCTTTCCATCTTCTGAGATCTTCTTTAATTTCTTTCTTCACAGACTTGAAATTCTTATCATACAGACCTTTCACTTCCTTAGTTAGAGTCATGCCAAATTATTTTATATTATTTGTAACTATTGAGAAGGGCGATGTTTCTCTAATTTCATTCTCAGCCTGTTTATTCTTTGTGAAGAGAAAGGCCATTGACATGTTTGGTTAATTTTATACCCAGCTAAATCACCGACGTTGTTTTTCAAGTTTAGGTTTTCTCTGGTTGAATTTTTAGGTTCACTTATATATGCTATCATATCATCTGCAAAAAGTGATATTTTGAATTCTTCTTTTCCAATTTGTATCTCCTTGGTCTCCTTTCGTTGTCAAATTGCTCTGTTTAGGTCTTCAAGAACAATGTTGAATAGGTAGGGAGAAAGTGGGCAGCCTGTCTAGTCACTGATTTTAGTGAGATTGCTTCGAGCTTCATACCATTTCATTTGATGTTGGGTACTGGTTTACTGTAAATTGCATTTATCCTTTTTATGTATGGGCCTTGAATTCCTGATCCTTCCAAGACTTTTATCAAGAATAGGTTTTGGATATAATTAAATGATTTCTTGGCATATAATGAGATGATCATGTGGTTTTGTCTTTAAGGTTGTTTATATAATGGATTATGTTGATGGATTGCCATATATTAAACCATCCCTGTATCCCTGGTATAAAACCGACTTGGTAAGGATGAATGAAATTTTTAATGTGTTCTTGGATATGATTAGGGATAATTTTACTGAGAATTTTTATTTCGATATTCATAAGGGCCATTGTTCCGAAGTTCTTTATCTTTGTTGGAACTTTCTGTGGTTTAGGTATCAGAGTACTTGTGGCTTCATAGAATGAGTTGGGTAGAGTACCTTCTACTGCTATTTTGTGGAATTGTTTGTGCAGAACTGGAATTAAATATTCTTTGACGGTCTGATAGAACTCTGCATTAAACCTATCTGTTCCTTTTTTTGTTGTTTTTTTTTTTTTTTTTTTTTTTTTTTTTTTTTTTTTTTTTGGTTGGGAGACTATTAATGCCTGCTTCTATTTCTTTAGGGAACATGAGACTGTTTAGATCATTAACTTGATCCTGTTTTAATTTGGGTACATGTTATCTGTTTTCGAAATTTGTCCATTTTGTCCAAGTTATCCTGTTCTGTTGAGTATAGCCTGTTGTAGAAGGATCTGATGGTGTTTTGGTTTTCTTCAGGACCTGTTTTTATGTCTCACTTTTCAATTCTGATTTTGTTAATTAGGATGCTGTCTCTGTGCCTTAAGGGATGCTAGCTAAGAGTTTATCTATCTTTTTGATTTTCTCAAAGAACCAAATCCTCTTTGGTTGATTATTTAAGGAGTTTTTCTTGATTCCACTTGGTTAATTTCACCCCTGGTTTGAATATTTTCTTCCATTTACTCCTCTTGAGTGAATTTGCTTCCTTTATTCTGGAGATTTTTCGTGTGTTTTCAAGCTGCTTCTATGTGCTCTCTCTGGTTTCTTTTTGGAGGCACTCAAATCTATGAGTTTCCCTCTTATTAATGATTTCATTGAGTCTCATAAGTTAGGGTATATTGTGGCTTTATTTTCATTAAACTCTAAAATGTCTTTAATTTCTTTTTTTATTCCTTCCTTGACCAAGGTATCACTGAAAAGACTTTTGTTCATTTTCAACGTGAATGTTGGCTCTCCATTATTTATGTTGTTATTAAAGATCAATCAGCCTTAGTCCATGGTGGTCTGATAGGATGCTTTGGACAATTGCAATATTTTTTATCAGTTGAGACCTGTTTTGTGACCAATTATATGGTAAAATTTGGAAAAGGTACCATAATGTGCTGAGAAGAAGTTATATCCTTTTGTTTCAGGATAAAACGTTCTGTAGATATCTATTAAGTCCATTTGTTTAATAACTTCTGTTAGTTTCACTGTGTCCCTGTTTAGTTTCTCTTTCCAAGATTTGTCCATTGATAAAGTGGTTTGTTGAAGCCTCCCACAGTTATTGTGTGAGCTGCAGTGTGTGCTTTGAGCTTTCTTTAATGAATGGGACTGCCCTTGCATTTGGAGCATAGATATTCAGAATTGAGAGTTCCTCTTGGAGGATTTTACCTTTGATGAGTATGAAGTGTCTCTCTTTGTATGTTTTGATAACTTTAGGTTGGAAATCAATTTTAATAGATATTTGAATGGTTACTCCAGCTGATTTCTTCAGACCATTTGCTTGGAAAATTATTTTCCAGCCTTTCAATCTGAGATAGTGGCTGTCTTTTTCCCTGATATGTGTTTCCTGTAAGCAGCAGATTATTGGGTCCTGTTTTTGTAGCCAGTTTGTCAGTCTATGTCTTTTCATTGGCGAACTGAATCCATTGATATTAAGAGACATTAAGGAAAAGTAATTGTTGCTTCCTATTATTTTTGTTGTTAGAGTTTGCATTCTGATCTTGTGGCTGTCTTCTTTTTGGTTTGTTGAGGGATTACTTTCTTGCTTTTTCTAGGGCATGGTTTCTTTCCTTGTATTGCTTTTTTTTCTGTTATTATCCTTTGAAATGCTGGATCCATGGAGAGTTAATGTGTGAATTTATTTTTTATTGTGAAATAATTTGATTTCTCCATCTATGGTAATTGAGAGTTTGGCTGTGTATAATAGACTGGGCTGGCATTGGTGTTCTCTTAGTGTCTGTATAACATCTGTCCAGGACCTTCTGTCTTTCATAGTCTCTGGTGAAAAGTCTGGTGTAATTCTGATAAGCCTGCCTTTATATGTTCTCTGACCTTTTTCCCTCACTACTTTTAACAGTATATCTCTATTTAGTGCATTTCTTCTTCTGATTATTATGTGTCAGGAGGAATTTCTTTTCTGGTCCAGTCTATATGGAATTCTGTAGGCTTCTTTTATGTTCATGGGCATGTCTTTCTTTAGGTTTGACAAGTTTTTTTTTTTTTATAATTTTTTTGAAGATATTTGCTGGCCCTTTAAGTTGAAAATCTTCATTCTCATCTACTCCTATTACCCGTAGGTTTGAACTTCACATTGTATCCTGGATTTCCTGGATGTTTGAGATAGGACCTTTTGCATTTTTTATTTTATTTGATTGCTGTTCCAATTTTCTCTATGGAATCTTCTGCACCTGACATTCTCTCTGTCATCTCTTGTATTCTGGTGCTGATGCTCACATCTATGGTTCCATATTTCTTGCCTAGGTATTCTATCTCCAGCGTTGACTTACTTTGGGTTTTCTTTATTGTGTCTACTTCACTTTTTAGGTCTTGGATGGTTTTATTCAATTCTATCACCTGTTTGGTCGTGTTTTCCTTTAATTCTTTAAGGGTATTTTTGCGCTTCCTCTTAAGGTCTTCTACCTATTTAGCAGTGTTTTCATCTATTTCTTTAAGTGATTTATTAAAGTCATTCTTAATGTCCTCTACCATCAACCTGAGATATGCTTTTAAATATGGGGCTACCTTTTCGGGTGTTTTGGAGTTTCCAGGACTGGGTGAGGTGGGAGTGCTGTAATTCTGATGACGGTGAGTGGTCTTGGTTTCTGTTAGTAAGATTCTTATGTTTGCTTTCCATCATCTGGTAATCTCGGGAGTTAGTTGTTATAATTGTCTCTGGTTATATCTTGTTCCTCAGTGGTTATGTTAGCCTCTATCAGCAGACCTGGGAGACTTGTTTTCTCCTGAGTTTCAGTGTTCAGAGTACTCTCTACAGGCAAGATCTCCTCTTGCAGAGAAGGTGCCCAAAGATCTGGTGTTCCAACTTTCCTCCTGGCAGATGTTGTGATCCACTCACAACAGGTACTAAGATCCCATGGAGAGTCCTGTGGGGACCTTTGGGTTGTCCACAGACTCTGCCCCCAAGGTGCCCAGAGCTGTCCTGGACTGGAAGGGACTTGTGACCCTGGTCAGACCAGTTTCTCTGCCTCCCTAATTAATGCAGTCTCAGGTCCTGCATGATAGGATTGGAGCAGAAGTTGTTTTCCACTCACTAAAGGTCTTAAGATCTCGTGGATGTTTCTGTGAGGACCTTGGGGCTGTCCTCAGACTCTGCCCAAAATGTTGCCCAGGTGCTGGCACAGTCGAGAGGGACTTGTGACCATTGTCAGGCCAGTTTTTCTGCTTCTTTAATTAATGCAGTCTCAGATCCTGTGAGATTGGATTGGAGCAGAGGTTGTGTTACATTCACCAGAGGTCTTATGATCCTATTGAGGGTCTTTTGGGGACCTTAGGGGTGTCTGCAGACACTGAGCCCAATGTGCCTTGGTGCTGGCTTGTCAGTCTCTCTCTTATGGTACACTTTCTCTGCCTCCTTAAACAGATGTTGTAAAGATAATGTTTTCAGACACTCTAGATGCTGTAACCTTTTCCTAATGTCAGAAGAAGACTGCCCTATAGAAGCCATGACACCTGTCACCTGCTGGCACTCTGAAGGAGGGTCAAAGGTAGTGTAACACTTCTATACATTTAAGAGGTACTCGAAAAACACTGCTGGGGGCTCCTTTTTCACTTCTACAATCTCTCTTACCTTGGCCAAATTGGTGGGACACCTGCCAGCCCCTTTCAGTCCTATTATCAGAGCCCAGCAGAAAATTGTCAATTGCTCCATATGGTCAGTCCTGTCAGGACATGTCAGATGGAAGCCTGCATCTATTTTTTTCAGAAGTTTTATTGGTAGTCAATTGGCTCCCAACATGCTCTTTCTTTCCTCTCAGAATCCTCTCCTTCTCCTCTGGTGAAAGAACCTGTAAAAATTGATGACAGACATCACAAGTAGGCTGAAGAGAGAATATGAGAGATTCCATTAGATTAGCAAGGCTAGAGGGGTTTTCACGAAGGAGGGTGTGATTTGCTTTCCAGTTATTGAGATCAGAGGAGGAAAAAGGCCATTACTGAAGGGGCTGCAGTTGTCTGGGGTCCGCTGGATGAGGGTCATAAATACATAAAAGCAGTGCGATGGTTGAGTCTGGTCCCTCTGGGCTTCAAGCTCCATGGTCTTGGGCTTTATCAACTGGTCCCTCCCCAAATATCTAGTGGCACCCTGTTGAGAGTTCTTGGGGGGGACCAGTTGCGAATATGCGGGTGGGGTGCTGTGCCATTTTGGAGGTTCTTCTAAATCTGGATAGATCTTGGGAGAAACCGAGGGCTGCAGTTCAACTGGTGCCAGATTTAACTCTTTCTTTTCCCTCTGGATGGCAGTGGGTCAGAACTGGGGAGCCTGGATTATTCTTTTTAACCCTAGGCTTTAAACAGGATGGGAGAGGGGGGATCCTGTGCTAATTTTTTCTAGATGAGAATGTAGGGCACTTAATCTGGCTGAGACCCTGGTCCCCTCTGTAAAACAACTAGAGAGCTGAAAACAGAACCAAACCAAGGGTGCCCTCTAATGGCCAACTAACATCAAAGCTGGCCATTCAGTAGAGCAGAAAGTTCTCTAAAATCTATTTCAGACATCCACCAAGAGAATGTGAGTCTTAGTCTTAATTTCAGTCCTGTTCACAAGGGTCAGTCCAAGGGGCATGCTAATAGTTGGTCCCATCATCAGAATTACATACAGGGGAAAAACCAATATATACACACAAAAAGATTACAATAACCAAGACCAGGCCCCAATAAGATGGTCTAGAGAGCACACACTCACTTGGCACCCAGTAACAAAAACAGACAGCCGAGTGAGCACACTCTCATTTGGCACCCTGATAGGAGATCTCCAGGTATCTCTGGGACTCCCTCAGAACTCCTGGGATGTCCCAAAGGTGGCAGCCGGTTTCTCCTCACATGTCTGTCAGTAACTCTCTTCCATCTGGGAGAGGGAGTTCATTGCTCTCAAGAGCATGTACAAATGCAAACCGAGAATAGTGAATTCAAACAGAGCTGACACATGAAGATAGAGACAAAGATAGAGGAAATTTATAGAAAAAGATAGAGACAAAGATACAGACAAAGATAGAACCCTACCTCCTAGCAGGGTTTCTGAGAATTGGGGTAGGCCACAAATCCTGGAGGAGAAGCACCCAAATGTAAGACCTCGGAAGCTGGGCCTCCTCTCAAGTCACTGGATGAGCTGGCCAGCACCCCTGTGACCCAAGAGAAAACCGCAACTGATGCAAAATGCAATAGGTTTTATTACTAGCTAGCTGAGGAAAAAGTCCCTCTGCCTAGCAGGGCAGGGGAGTTTGACACTGAGCTGTGACAGTAAGGGGCTTTTAACAAATAGCTGAGGAATTGGAAGGAGTTGGAGGAGAGTTGGGAGGAGTTGGGAAATGTTGGAAGGAGAGTTCTTCTCTTCCTGTTGTTCTTGGTGAAATTTACAAGGCAGGAGTGGGGAGTGAGTTCTTTCTGAATTTTTATCTCCTTGTCCTTGGCACAGGAAGGCAGGCATCTCTGGTTGTAAAGTATAGAAACAAAAAGCTTTTTTTTTTGGGTATAGAGTACAAAGAGCTTCTTCCTAGCTGTATTTTCAGAGATCAGGGAAAACAAGCTTGGGGAATGTCTAGGGGCTTTACCTTACTGGGAGATATACTTTAAGTTGGACTCTCACAGTAGGAAATTTTTTTCTACCACACACAAAACTTTACACAGAAAATTATTTCAATTATTTATAATAAATATATACTATTTGGTTTGAATCAAATGTCATATCCATATAAAATGCATGGTAGAATTCCAAAAAAACTTGTAATACTTACTTTAAACAATTCATACATTTACACCCCACAGCACTTCTTCATAACTGTACTACCTATGCTGAGATCCATCTTCTTCCTAAATGGTCCCTCTCTTATTTTTATAATGGTTCTCCTTTTCTTTGTATGTATATCTGGGTACATCTCATGCAGGTGGTTGTATTGTACTAGTTGCTATCTTTGTGTGATCACAAGGTGTAAAGGACCACAATCTGTTCTTGATCTACTCATATAAGAGCATTTGACCCTGAATTGTTCTTTTTCCTGTATCTACTTCTCCAGTTAAGGGATCACAAACACCACTTTTGAAGTACTCTATCAAAATGGGAAAAAAATGAAAATATTAAACCATATCTTCATCTGTTTCTACCTGAGGTGATATATTCTCATCTTTGTCAAATGCTGGTCTCTGTACTGTATGGACAACAGAAAATGGAAACATAATATGGTATATTAGTAAAAGGGAATAAAGTATTAATGATTTGAATTTCTCAGGAAATACTTTCCATGTGAATTTTTGAAACAGCTTTTTAGAAATGACATAATTACGTACATGAAATCCGGTATAGGTATAGATGAGAAGTAAGGTTTCCAAATTATAGGGCCATTGAATATCTTTACCAATATTATAGAAAAAAAAACTTCCCTAACTTAAAGAAAGATATGCTCATGAATATACAAGAACACTACAGAACGCCAAATTATTTGGACCAGAAAAAAAAATCCTGCTATCATATAATCGTCAAAACACCAAATGCACAAAACAAAGAAAGAATATTAAAAGCAGTAAGGGAAAAATCGTCTACCAATATATAAAGCAAGAGCTATCAGGATAACACATAACTTCTCCACTGAGACTATGAAAGCCAGATATCTAGGGCAGATGTCATACAGAATGTAAGAGAGCAGAAATGACAGTCAAGACTGCTATATGAAGCAAAACTCTTTTAACTTAGCTTGAGAAAACAAGGTATACTGTGACAAAACCATATTTACACAATATCAAACAATGCATCCAGTACTTCAAACGATAAGAAAGGGACAATTTCAATATAAAGAGGGAAATTACACTCGAAAAAAAGCAAGAAATAAATCTTGAAGGAAACCTAAAAGAAGATAGCTACATGAACAAAATTCCAACTCTAATAACAAAAGTAACAAGAAGCAACAAGGACTTTTCCTTAGTATCTCTTAATATCAGTGGACTCAGTTCACCAGTAAAAAGGCATAGAATAACAAAATGGATGTGTAAGCAATATTCAGCATACCAGAAACAAACACCAAGGACAAAGTCAGACATTACCTCAGACTAAAAGCCCGGAAAAAAACTTTCCAAGCAAATGATCCCAAGAAATAAGCTGGAGCAGCCATTCTAATATCAAATAAAATTCACTTTCAACCCAAAGTTATTAAAATAGGCAAGAAGGGAAACTTCATATTCATTAAAGTTAATATTTACCAAGATGGACTCCCAAATCTAAACATTTATACTCCAAATGCAATGACACCCACATTCATAAAAGAAACTTTAGTAAAGCTCAAAACACACATTGTACCACACACAATAATATTGGAAGACTTCAACATCCCTCCCTCATTAATGGACAGATCCTGGAAACTAAAACAAAAAAGATACACGGTGAAACTCACAGAATTTATGTAACAAATACATTTAGTTGATATCTATAGAACATTTTATCCTAAAACAAACGAATGTCCCTTCTTCTCAGCACCTCATGATGCCTTCTCCAAAATTGACCAAACACTCAGTCACAAAACATGCCTCAACAGATATAAAATTATTGAAATAATTTCATGCTTCCTATCAGATCACCACATACTAAGGCTTATCTTTAACAATAATATAAATAATTGAAAACCCACATACATGTGGAATGTGTACAACAATCTAGTCAGTGACAAAACAGTCAAGGAAGAAATATAGAACTAAATTATAGACATTTTAGAGTTTAATGAAAATGTAGCAACAACATACTGCAAGTTATGGGACATAATGAAAATAGCTCTAAGAGGGACACTCATAGCTCTCTCTGAATGCCTCTAAAAAGAAACTGGAGAGAGGATATAGGAGTAGGTTGACAACCCACCTTAACACTATAGAACAAAAGGAAGCAAATTCACCCAAAAAGAGTTGAAGTCAGGAAATAATCAAACTCAGTGCTAAAATCAACCAAGTGGAAACAAAGGAACAATACAAAAATAATCAAACAAACTGGGTGCTAGTTCTTTGAGAAAATCAACAAGATAGATAAACTATTAGACAGACTAAATACAGAACACAAGACCAGTATCTAATTTAGCAAAACCAGAAATGAAAAGGGAGAAATAACAACAAAAATTTAGTAAATTTGAAATATCATCAGATCCTACTATACCAGGCTGTACTCAACAAAACTGGAAAATCTGGATAAAATGGACACTTATATAGACAGATATCATGTACCAAATTCAAATCAGGATCAAATAAACCCTGTAATTACTTCTACCACTGTGAGGAGCTGGCCTCAAGATTGCCATTACAAGATGGTGCTGACAACAGCATTGTCACCATTGCTCATGGTGAGTGCACTCAGGCCTCATGGTATCTTTCCATTACCTGAGCCCTGCCTCTCCCATGGTGTCATCAGGCTGATGGTGGGCATCCAATTCGGGTGGTGCACGTCACCCACCTTACTTCTAACCATACTTCGCAGCCTATATAAAGAAGGGGATTTCTGCTCTCTGGGTCTCCTGTCTTGAAGCTGTTCATCTATCTCTCAAAATGTATTAAAGCTTTACTGCAGAAAGATCCGAGTGTCCTGTGTGCATTCTTGCTGGCGAGATGGTAGCGTGGATCATCTGGTGCCAGAAACCCAGAATCAACATCGCTGGCATTGAGGAGAACCCCTGGAGATGGGGTGGATTCAGAACTGCAGGGAAAAGGTAAGTTTCATGAACCTCTTATACCTTTTAATTTCGGTCTTAATCTAGATGCACCCTAGGAAGGGGCAGTAGAAGCTCTAATGTTGTTTGCCCTGGCCCTCATTCTGTTTCTTATTCTGTCCATCAAGGCTGGTGCTTAAATTTGAGGTCCATTGGGGCTGGTGCTGAAAAATGAGGTGTTGTCAGTCCGACATACATAAGTGGCAGCACTGAGGTATCTTCTAAGCCTTCCATAGATGAGGGAGCAGAGCGCTGTGTTTACTTTCACTTTGCTTAAGGAGTACTATAAGTCGGGTGTAGATCAGCTGCAGACACTAACTCTATCATGGGCTCCTCACAGTCAGTGATCACCACATTACAGGCAGTGCTAAAGCAATGCGACTTGCAGGTCACCTCTCATATGCTGCAGAACTTTGTTAAGGAGGTGGATTGCATTTCTCCCTGGTATGCCTATTCGGGGTCACTAACTGTAGCCTTATGGAATAAGCTAGGAAGGGACCTTGACCTTAAGCATGAAGAGGGAGACTTATGCATTGGCACCAAGGAAGTTTGGAAGCTGATAAAAAATTGTCTAGAGGATAAAACCTGCTGACCAGCCAATGTGGAGGGACAGGGAATAATAGAAGAGGTTCAGGACAGTATGTCAGAAACCTAACAGAATGAGAGAATGGGAGCTCAAAAAAAGAAAGATATGTCTAAGAAAAAGGGCACTCCCCGGGATTCAGAAGGAAGGGGAGAGAGAAAAGAGGGCAGTAAAACTGATCCCTCTACTAAGAAAAAGCCTCACATGTAATTCAACATTACCTTGAATCTTGGAGTGCTTGGGGACAACACAAATTTCTTAGAACAGATAATGGACTGGCCTACACCTCTCAAAAATTTCAAAAGTTCTGTCTCTAGATGAATGTAATTTTTTTAACTGGTTTGCCATACAGGGACAAGGCATTGTGGGACATGACCACCACACTCTTAAAACTTACCTTATCCAACAGAAAGGGTGAGTCGATGAGGCTCTGCCCTTAACACTGAGAGTGGCTGTCTCCATGGTACTCTTTACTCTTAATTTTTTGAATATTGATGAACAAGGCCACACTGCGGCTCATCATCACTGTTCAGAACCAAACAGGTCTAGAAAAATTATCAAATGGAAATATGTCTTACCCGGGAAAATGGAGAGGCCCGGAACCTATTTTAATAAGATCCAGGGGAGTTATTTGTGTCTTTCCACAGGAAGAAGACAAAACTCTTTGGGTTTCAGAATGCCTCATCTGAATGATCTCCCCTTCAGAAGATGTGGACAAAAGAGGGAATACTGAAACAACGATGGATACTGAACCTTCTACTGGAGATCCTGGTTCCTAATGTATCGGGGGAATTGTGTTGGGGTATTATGTCCACCTTTCCCCTGCCCATGCCTGTCATGCACAGTGCACAAGTTTTTCCACAGTTCTTTACTACTGATAAGGAGCTGGGACTTGCCTTTTTACCATTAGATGGGCAAATTCAGGCTCTGATGGAAAAAAAGAACTTTTCCCTCAAAGGAAGCCTGTGCTTTGTAATGATCTCTGACTTGAAAGACCTACGCCAGTGTATATCCTTATATAACCAATCAGCGGCCTGGCTGAAAGCTGCTGCTTGGGGAACCCACTCTGAAATAATAGCTAATGCCTTGATAATCCAAGGCTGGTGGCCTAGTCATAAATCCAGGAAAGTTCTGCCCCAGCAACCCAGAATGGCACCCTTTTGTAAAGGAAGATCCTTGGAGGACTCCATGCTTCCTTGGACTTGGTTCCAGACCAGAAAACCCTCTTGGGTGGTTGAAGGATTTTTTTTTCCTTTTCCCCATACATAAGTGTAGAGATTAATGAAATCCTTTCTGGACATGATGCTAACCCTTTTGGTCAATGGTTCCTTTGTTGGGTTAATGAGAGCTGTACCGATCTTTCACCTATGGCCATGTTTGGAGGTGGATATAGTGAAAAGGGCCAAATGGGTTTTGAGTGGTAGGGCACTTTGAGTGCTGGTTTGGGGTCATTCGATTGGTCCTCCTCTAATATTAAATATAAAGCATTTAAAAGGGTGAATTATACTGTCACCCCGGTTTGTGTTTGACCCCCTTTCTGTGGGTGGTAAGTAATAAAAGTTTAAATAGTAATCAATTAGAGTTAGATTGCTTGCTTAATGAAAGTTTCTATGCCCTTTGTTGGGATGCTACTAAGTATCCCTTTGCTTTGGATACTCATGTGCCTAGATTTGTTCCAGTTCCTGTGGAAGCCTCTAGAATTTAAGCTTATTTAGAGAAAAGAGAGATTTTTGGATTCTCTGCTATTATAGTTGGCTTGGTAGCAACAACAGCAGTAGCTGCCTCTGTCACTGTTTAGGCCCTTGCCTTGTCTGCTACGGTTCAGACAACACAAACCATAAAATAACCTTTCGGCTAGAGTGACATTGGCCCTGAACAGGCAGGCCATGGCCAACTCCCAGATATAGAGAGGCCTCATGTTGGTAAACCAACGAAAGATCTGGTCCAAGAGCAGGTTTATATTCTGCGGCAAATGGCTCAGCTGGGTTGCAAACATAAGCTGCCTAGCGTATGTATCACCTTAGGACAATTTGAGAATTTTACAAGAGCAGCTAACCTGTCAAAGGCTTTGTCTCGTTATTTGTTACAGAATTGGACCATAGAATTTGAACGGACATTCCGGGAGCTGAGGATCACCATCTTAT
Organism: Mus musculus; assembly: GCF_000001635.26. Classification (NCBI taxonomy): domain Eukaryota; kingdom Metazoa; phylum Chordata; class Mammalia; order Rodentia; family Muridae; genus Mus; species Mus musculus. The sequence continues at coordinate 39,227,586 of NC_000087.7, forward strand.
CTTATAAGTCAATTTGACATGTCTTGACCTGTCATTGATGGAAGGATTTTCTACCTGGATTTCTGCAGCATTCTCATACTTCAAGCAATGAGTGGGGGTGGGTTTGTTTGGAATGGCTGTGTATGGTGGAGTACTGCTCCTACTATGGATGATCTGCAAACTTAAAGCAAAAACAAGGAGGGTCAGGATGGTAGTAACCCAGGCTCTTGTTGCTTTGGAGCATGGTGTCTCCCCCGATATATGAATATCGATGATGCCCAAGCAATAAGGTTGCTGGCCATCCAGCTCCACAAAACCCTGAGGTGAGTCTTGCTGCATGGGGTGGAGCGGGTGTGTTTTAACAGCCCAGGAGAGTTGTGAGGCTAAGCACTGCACTGGAATGACTTTGTGGTCTAATTTGAGCTTCTTCCTGGGAGATATGTCATCTTTCAAGAAGATTGAGTGTCCTAGTGTCCTTCCCCCAGGAAAGACGACATGGGAGCTGACCAAGACCCCTCTGGGTGATGAGCCTGAGAGGAGGTTTTGTGTAAGGAACCTATGCTTGCACACTTGGGATTTGACCTCTATCTCCACTCTCAGTACTGGTTGGCCTGTTGCGTCCAACATAAAAGAAAAGGGTGAGATGTGAGGAGCGGTCCTCACGGTCACCATTACAAGATGGCACTCACAACACCATTGTCACCAATGCTCATAGTGAGTGTGCACAGGCGTCAGTGTATCTTTCCATTACCTGAGGCCTGCCTCTTCCATGGCGTCATCTGGCTGATGGTGGGCAGCCAATCCCGGTGGTGCACGTCTCCAACAATACTTCTAACCATACTTCACAGCCTATATAAGGGAGGGGTTTTCTGCTCTCTGGGTCTCCTGTCCTGAAGCTGATCATCTATCTCTCAAGATGTATTAAAGCTTTACTGCAGAAGGATCTGAGTGTCCTGTGGGTGTTCTTGCTGGTAAGAATGTAGTGTGGGTCATAACACCCCTAAAGAACTAGAAGCAAACGTTAATAGTCTCCCAACCAAAAATAAGACCATGATCTGATGGGTTTAGTTCAGAATTCTATCAGATATTCATGGAGACCTAATACCAATACTCCTCATACTATTATGCAAAATTAAAAGGGAAGGAACACTATTTAATATGTTCTATGAAGCAAGATTACAACTATACTCAAACCATACAAAGACCTAACGAAGAAAGGACTCTTTATACCAATTTACTTTATGAATATCGGTGCAAAAATACTAAATAAAATCCTTTCAAAACGAGTCCGAGAATACATCAAAAAGATAATCCATCATGATCTAGTTGGCCTCCTTCTTATGATGCAGGGAGAGTTTAATATCAAAAATCCATCAATTAAATACATTATAGAAAAAAAAAAAACGAAGAAACAACAAAACTCAAATATAAAAACCACATGATCATCTGATTAGATGCTGAGCAAATAGTTGGATAAATACAATGCCCATTCATAATAAGTCCAGGAAAGATCAGTAATTTAAGGCATACACCTAAACATAAAAAAATGAGAGAAAGCCCAGGATTTAACTTTAATCTAAATAGTCAGAAACAGGAAGGAATCCCACTAAAATCTCGGACTGGACAAGGCTGCCCACTATCTCCCTACCTATTCAATAAAGTACATGAAATCCTAGCCAGAGCAATTATACAAAAAAACGAGAACAGATGAATACAAATTGGAAAGGAAGAAGTCAAAATGTCTCTATTTCCAGAAGATATGATAGCATGTATCTATGACCCCAAAAATTTCAACAGAGAACACCTAATCCAGATACACATGTGTTTTGCAAATTGTATCTTATATCTTGGGTATACTAAGTTTCTGGGCTAACATCCACTTATCAGTGTGTAAATATCATTTGAGTTCTTTGTGATTGTGTTACCTCACTTAGGATGATGCCCTCCAGGTCCATCCATTTGCCTAGGAATTTCATAAATTCATTTTTTAATAGCTGGGTAGTACTCCATTATATAAATGTACCACATTTTTTGTACCCATTCCAATGTTGAGGGACATCTGAGTTCTTTCCAGCCTCTGGCTATTATAAATAAGGCTGCTATGAACATAGTGGAGCATGTGTCCTTCTTACTGGTTGGGAAATCTTCTGGATATATGCCCAGGAGAGGTATTGTGGGATCCTCTACTAGTACCATGTCCAATTTTCTGAGGAACCGCCAGACTGTTACAGAGACAAAGTTTGGAGCTGAGACAAAATGATCGACCATCTAGAGACTGCCATGTCCATCCATCCCATAATTAGCCTCCAAACGATGACACCATTGCACACACTAGCAAGATTTTGCTGAAAAGACCCAGATATACCTCTCTTTTGTGAGACAAGGCTGGGGCCTAGCAAATACATAAGTAGATGCTCACAGTCAGCTATTGGATGGAGCACAGGGCCCCCAATGGAAGAGCTAGAGAAAGTATCCAAGGAGATAAAGAAATCTGCAACCCTGTAGGTCCAATAACATTAGGAACTAACCAGTGCCCAGAAGCTCTTGACTCTAGCTGCATATGTATCAAAAGATGGCCTAGTCGGCCATCACTGGAAAGAGAGGCGCTTTGGACATGCAAACTTTATATGCAACAGTACAGGGGAATGCCAGGGACAAAAAAATGGGAATGCATGGGTAGGGAAGTGGGGGGAGGGTGTGGGGGACTTTCTAAATGTACACTCTAATTGTAATTGAGGAAAACATGTAATAATAAAAAATATTAACAAAATAAATAAATAAGGCTGGTATGAACATCATAGAGAATGAATCCTTATTACACATCGGAACATCTTCTGAGTATTTGCCCAGGAGAGGTGTTGCTGGATCTTCTGGTAGTACTATGTCAATTTTCTGAAGAACAACCAGACTGGTCCAGGTCTCTGCCGAGTGTATTCTGCAAAGGCCCCAGACATCCGGTCACTTTCCCGGCCAGAGGAAAGGGGGTCCGCCCAGTGCAGATGTGCTTTGCCTGAGCATCGGCAACAGACATCTTGGTTCTGGGACCCCGCCGGGTTTATTCTGCACAAGTGACAGTACGGACTACAGAATCCAAAAGCTTCTGGGAGAGGCTGGAGCCACAGAGCTTCTAAGACAGCCCCGTTTTCGGGCCCCAGACAGCTGGCCACTGTCCCAGCCAGAGGAAAAGGGTCTGCCTAGTGTGGGAGCGCTTTGACTAAGCATCAGCAGCAGATATCTTGTTTCCAGGAAACAGTCGAGAGTATTCTGAACAGGCCCCAGACATCTGGCCACTTTCCCAGCCTGAGGAAAGGGGTCTGCCCAGTGCAGGAGTGTTTTGCATGAGCATCAGCTGCAGACATCTTGGTTCCAGGACTCCTCTGAGAGTATTCTGGACATGTGAGAGTGTAGAATACAGAAGCTAACACCTTCTGGGATAGGCCAAAGCAACTCAGCTTCAGGACAGGTCCTGTTTTGGGCCTTCGTCTTCGGCCAGGAGGGAGGTCTTAAGGCCATATATCTGTGCACCTTCCCCATGAGATTAGAGCTTGCCTGCAGAGAGTGCTCTGACCACTGAAACTCAGAGGAGAGATCTAGTCTCCCATGTCTGCTGATAGAGGCTAACAGAATCACCTGAAGAACAAGCTCTAACCAGAGACAACTATAACAACTAGCTCCAGAGATTTCTAGATGGAGAAAGCCAAATGTAAGAATTGTACTAACAGAAATCAAGACCACTCACCACCATCAGAACACAGCACTCCCACCCCACCTCGTCCTGGAACCCCAACACAACCGAAAAGCTAGACCCGGATTTAAATCATATCTCATGAAGATGGTAGAGGACATCAAGAAGGACTTTAATAATTCACTTAAAGAAATACAGGAGAACACTGCTAAAGAGTTACAAGTCCTTAAAGAAAAACAGGAAAACACAACCAAACAGGTAGAAGTCCTTAAAGAAAAACAGGAAAACACAACCGAACAGGTGATAGAAATGAACAAAACCATACTAGACCTAAAAATGGAAGTAGACACAATAAAGAAAACCCAAAGTGAGGCAATGCTGGAGATAGAAAACATAGGAAAGATACCTGGAACCATAGATGCAAGAATCAGCAACAGAATTCAAGAGATGGAAGAGAGAATGTCAGGTGTAGAAGATTCCATAGAGAACATCAGCACAACAATCAAAGAAAATGCTAAATGCAAAAGGATCTTAACTCAAAACATCAAGGAAATACAGGACACAACGAGAAGACCAAACCTACAGATAATAGGAGTTGATGAGAATGAAGTTTTTCAACTTAAAGGGGCGGCAAATATCTTCAAAATAATTATAGAAGAAAACTTTTCAAACCTAAAGAAAGAGATGCCCATGAACATAAAAGAAGCCTACAGAACTCCAAATAGACTGGACCAGAAAAGAAATTCCTCCCAACACATAATAATCAGAACAACACATTCACTAAAAAAAGATAGAACATTATAAGCAGTAAGGGAGAAGGGTCAAGTAACATATAAAGGCAGGCCTATCAGAATTACACCAGACTTTTCAACAGAGACTAGGAAAGCCAGAAGAGCCTGAACAGATGTTATACAGACACTAAGAGAACTCAAATACCAGCCCAGGGTACTATACCTGGCCAAAATCTCAATAACCATAGGTGGAGAAACCGATGTATTCTATTTCTCCTTCCCTGTGTAATTTGTTGACAACTTTATGAAGTATTATAACTATCTATCCTAAAATTTAACATTTTTTGTTTCATATTATTAATCAGTAGTTTGAAATACATACTTATTATGGCACTACCCAATGCAGGTAGAAAATATTCATAATTATTATTTTTTAAACAATATTGTGTATTTATGTTTAGGTAGGCATGAAATTATTAAGACAAAGAATTCTGTCCTCGTTCTAAAATCAGTTCTAGGTAACAGTAAAATAGTTCCTATGATCTAGAAGTAAACACAGAAAAATAGACAACAGGAATATATTACTTTAAACCTAGATGATATATATGTACACAGTATATTTCAAATGAGTCACTAATCTTGTTGTCAGGGATCACAGATGTGTAATCTGCTTGATTACTTTCTCTGCTAGTAGCATAAACAGAACTTTCTGCCACTGTATAACAGCGAGCCCTAAGAATTAAATTTCAAGATTGGTTATAACTTTATTTATTCATGTTCTATTACTCGAGTATGTGGTTTCTTCAGAAAGTGTTGTAGTATCAAGTTTTGGACTGTAACCAAGAGTAATGCCACTTAACTGTAATATTTTAAATAAACTTTCTAAATTGTGGCATTCCGTAAGGGAATAACAGACATAATCCTATCCTCATGCTTCCCTAAACTTGTAATCTCTAATGTTTCCTCCTCCTATTATGTTGCATGTGTTCTGTCATTCCCTCCTTCCATAAAGGCTTCATCCTTTCTTCCATGCCATGTGCCACTTTGGGGTTCCTTATCTCCACAGATACTCCAAGTTAAACATAAAATCTAAAAGTTGAAGCTAGACCAAATGTGATTACAGACACGTAGCATTTCTCTTTATAGGCCTGACTTAACGCATTTACTATATAGTATTTTCAAGTTCCATATACTCTCTAGCAAATTTAGTTACAACTGATTGCATCTCCTTGATAATTTGAAAACAAAAGCAACAAAAATGACTGAGCAAGTATCACTAGATAACCATGCTATCTTTTCTACACTCAAGTATGATATAGGTGAGTCAACAGTTAGTTCTATTTTTAGATATTTTAAGCAAATTCCACACTGATTTTATCCTGGATGTACCAACTTAAACACCCAGTAGCAGTAGAGCTGTACTTTATTCCCACATCGCTAATGCTTCTTGACTTATGTTTTCCTGATTGTACTCATTCTTCAAGGGATGAGCTAGAATTTAAGTTTGGAGAAAAAAAGAGCACGAGAAAATTTTTTTTGTGGGAGCCATAGCTAGTGTTGAAAGATATAAGGAGTAATGTAATAAAGGGAATTATTTCCTCGAGGTGAGAATCCACCAAGCTAATCCTGCAACTTGTGCAAAGAAATGTCCTAAGGATTTGTCTGTTTATAGCAGTAAAAAAACATATCAAATTTATGAAAAAATATTCAAGGAAGCAGGCAGGTTCTATCTTAAGCATGCAAAAGAACTTGGCAACATCCACCATGTAGTTCTTTCGTCAGATTAATGAAGGATACAGAAGTAAAAGAGTCATGGAGTCTTCCTACGTGGTTATGGAAAGCCACTGGGGGCATCCAGGTTGAAGCGAAGTCCCTGAATAGATGCCTAGAGAGGCTTTTTGTGAAGGTATGAAAGGGAAGCCTATATTGTGATATAGCACTCAGGATGTAAGAAGGTCCACAGCTGTAGAATATCTCTCAAAGAAAGCTACAAACAAAGAATAGAACCAGCCCAAGACAGAGAAATATGTTGTAGTCATGAAACTAGATAGGAAGATCTTTTTAAGCCACAATGTACATAAATTTAGGATTTGGGGTTTTTCTGGCTAGATTTGATCTTGATTTGTTCCATTATTTCCTGTTTATGTTTCCTTTCCTCTTATTTTGGATGAGAATGTATATTCATGTCAGTGTACTTTGAAAGTAAACAATGTTTTGTCTTTGATTTTATATGGTGTTACAATTAAGAAATTGTAATCTATTCTAAAAGATAAAATATGATTGTAGATGTATATGGAATTTTATCTCATGTTAAGCATGATTATGTCCTGGAAATTCTTATACTTTATTTGCAGTTGTATATTGGATATTGGATACTATGCTAGGCATAACTATTGCTTTCCTTGGGAAATTAACATAATATAAGGAGATATGATTGTATGTCTTATTGACAAGAGGTACACTTATGATGGCTAGTCTTGGTTGTAACCCTGATAATATTAGGAATTCACTAAAACTCTGGGAATTTGTTGCACCTGTGAGGAATTTTTTTTCTTGATTTGATTATGTGAGATAGGAAGACCAACCCCAAATGTAGATCGTTTGTTCTGTTGTAGAAACAACTCTACAATATAAATTTCATTGATGTTAGTTTTTTAATAAAAGTGTGTAGCTAGGACTTAATTTTAGTAGTTTCAATCAAGATAGCTTTTATGATCTTACACTGTTTCTGTCTTTTATTACAGTGTTTTCTGAACACTGAGGTAGAGATTTGATGGTGACCTCCCTTGTAGGACTGAATGTTAGAAGGTCCCTCAGGCTTTGCATATTATCTGGCTGCAAGTCTCTGTATGTGTTTCCATCTGCTGCATGAGGATACTTCTGTGATGATGAATGAGCAAGATACAGATCTGTGAGTATAGCAAAATGTCAACAGGAGTCATTTAACTTCTATACTCCTTTAGTAGAATAGTAGTATTTGGTCTTTCTCTAGATCCCTGGCATTTCTAGTTTCAGGTTCTTGGCCATTCAAGCATTGTTGAGTATGGATTCCACTTAATGATATCTGTGATTGTATATGCTTGGCACAGGGAATGGCACTATTAGGAGATGTGGTCTTGGAGTAGGTGTGTCACTATAGGTGTGGGCTTAATACCTTCATCTTAGCTGTGAGGAAGTCAGTCTTCCACTAGCAGCCTTACAGATGAAGATGTAGAACTCTCAGCTGTGCCAACTCTATGCCTGCTTGGATGCTGCCATTTCCCACCTTGATGATAATGGACTGAACATCTGAACCTGTAAGCTAGCTCCAATTAAATGTTGTCCTTTATAAGGCTTGCCTTGGTCATAGTGCCTGTTCACTGCAGTAAAACCCTAACTAAGACAGCATCTTTAGAGCCTCTTTTTCTAAGAAAGTTAACTTTGGGTATTTTGTTTGTTTGCTTTCCTATCATACAGGTTCTTTGTGTATATTATGTTTTCTGGTTTGGGGTTTTGATTAGATGGAGTATGTGAATGTGTGTTTCTGTATCTATATATTTTGTGTGTGTGTGTGTGTGTGTGTGTGTGTGTGTGTGTGTGTGTGTGTGTGTGTGTGTGCCTTTGTTTATTTTCTTTGGTTGTTTTGTCCTATTCAGTTAGTTTGGTTTACTTCATTAGTAATCTTTAGATAAATATTTGTTTCCTAAAAAGTGACAGACAGTTGGAATCTGGATTAGAGGAGAAGTGGGAAGGAACCTGAAGGAGTAACTGTTAGGGGAAACTGTAATCAGAAAATACATCTCAAACATAGCTTCCCCTCCCTCCTCTTCTTGAAGTCCTTCCCAGGAGCTCACCTTCCCCAATGCATTCCTCCTCTCTTTCTCTTCAGAAAAGAAGAGACCTCCCATGGATATAATACTGCCTTGTCATATCAAATTACACACTAGGAACATCCTCTCCTATTAAAGCTAGAAGAGGCAGCTCAATCAGCTGAAAATGTCTCAAAGGCAGGCAACAGAGACAGGGAGAGACTGTTCTCACATTGTTAAGTGTTCCACATGAATCCCAAGCTACATAAATTTTACATATGTGCCAAGGGCCAAGGTCATTCTCATGAATGCTACCTTGTTGGCTCAGTGTCTGTGTGGCCCCAAGAACTCAGGTAAGTTGATTCTGTGAATTTTCTTGTGGTTTCCTTGACCTCCTTGACTCCAGTAAACCTTCTTCCTTTTTCATAGATTCCCTAAAGTCAAATGAAATTTTGGCTGTGGTTCTTGCATATGCCTCCATCAATTGCTAGTTGAAGTCTTTCTCATGACAGTTATGCTAGACTCCTATTTGCCAGTATAGCAGAACATTGTTAACAATATCAAGGATGTGCTCTATTTCTTGGCATATGTCTCAAGCTGGTTTAGTAATTGGTTGACCATTCCCTCAATATTTGTTCTAACTTTACCCCTGCACATCAAGTAGGCAGGAGAAACTGTACGATGAAGTTTTTATAGTAGGACTGGTATCCCATTCCCTCCATTGAAAATCTTGCCTGGCTCCAGGAGATGGACATTTCAGGCTTCATATTACCCATTGCAAGGAGGGTTAGTTACTGTTACCCTCAATTCACTGTCTTAGATTCTGAAGAATTTCTATTTCTGTAGGTTTCTAGCTCATTCCAGAGATGAATTCCCCCAATCCAGTTGTCTCTTACAGTACTCCCTCCCTAAATTCTTTCCCCTCATGATCCTTCTGGTTTGCATCCAAACACCAACTCTTGTCTAGTGCTAGTCCCATGTCCAATGAAAATGCCTAGTCTATATTCCAATCTCAGTGAGATATCGTTATTGGCATCTTTGGATTACAACCTGGTTATCCTTTATAATCAGTACCAACTTATATGTGAATATGTACAATGTTTGCCTATGTGGGTCTAGGTTACCTTACTCATGGTGATATTTTATTGTGCCATCTATTTTTTGTACAAATTTCAAATTGTCTTTGTTTTTAATAGTTGTGAAGTATTCTACTGTGTAAGTGTACCACATTTTCTTTATTCTTTTTTTGATTGAGGGATATCTAGGTTGTTTCTAGATTCTGGATATTTTGAATAATGTCTCTATGAACATAATTGAGTAAGTACTCTTATGGTGGTAGGATGGAGTTTCCTTTTGGTATATACCTAGGAGTGTTATAGCTGTTTTTTTGTTTTTGTTTTTGTTTTTGTTTTGTTTTTTTATGGGTTTTTTTTGTTTTTTTTTTTTTGGTTTTGTTTTGTTTTGTTTTGTTTTTTGTTTTGTTTTTGTTGTTGTTGTTGTTGTTGTTTTGTTTTTTTGATACAATTACTCCCAATTTTCTGAGACACCACCAAATTTATTTCCAAAGTTGTTGTACAAGTTTACATTTGTACCAGCAATGAAGGAGTCTTCCATTACTTCCACAACCTCAACATAATGTGCTGTCCTTCCTTGACTTTTTTGATAACTTTGTTTTGGACGTCGATTTTGTTTGATATTAGAATGGCTACTCCAGCTTTTTTCTTCAGACCATTTGCTTGGAAAATTGTTTTCTAGCCTTTTATTCTGATGTGTTGTCTGTCTTTGTCCCTGAGGCAGAATGTGCTGTCATTTAAGTCTTAGATATTAGCCATTCTGATGTTTGTAAGATAAAATCTCAGAGTCATATCATTTTGCATTTACTATATGATTAAGGATAATGAACATTTCTTTAAGTGCTTCTCAGCCATTAGATTCCTCTATCAAGAATTCTTTGATTAGCACTGTTCCCCATTTTTAATGTATTATTTGCTTTGTTGATGTTTAATTTGTTGAGTTCTTTATATATTTTGGATATCAATATTCTGTCAGATATAGGGTTGGTTAAGCCATTCTGTAAGCTGATATATTGTTCTATTGGCAGTGCCCCATGCCTTACAAAATATTTTCAGTTTAATGAGGTTTCAGTTATCAATTGTTGATCTTAGTGGTTGAACTACTAGACTTCTGTTTAGGAAGTCATCTTCTGTGCCAAAGATTTCAAGGTTATTCTCCACTTCCTCTTTTATCAGATTTAGTATATCAGGGTTTCTTGATCAGATCGTTGATCCATTTGACTTGACTTTTGTGCAGGGTAATAGATATGGATCTACTTGTAGTATTCTACAAGCAGATATCCATTACTACCAGCATCATTTGTTGAAAATGCTTCATCTATTCCACTGTAGAGTTTTGGCGTCTTGTTAAAATCAAGTGTTCATAGGTACGGATTCACTTTTGTGTCTTCACATCAATTTATTGATCAACCTATCTGTATTTATGCCAATACCATGCAGTCTTTATCGCTTCTTCTCTGTAGTACAGCTTGAAACCGGGGGTAGGGAACTGGGGGAAGCCAACAGAAAGTTCTATATTCCAGGAAACAAGAGGATCACAAGACCCTACGGGGATGACATTAGGTGAAATCCCCAACAAAGGGGAGAGAGTACCTGTAGAAACCATATCTAGAGGTTAGGAATTGGGTCTGGTTGAAAGATGGGTCCCCTACCATTTTCAAAAATTTTGACCCAGAATTGTTCATGTTGAAAGGAAATACAGGGACAAAGAGTAGAGCATAGTCTGAAGGAAAAGCCATTCAGAGCCTGCCCCACATGGGGATATATCCCATATGCAGCCACTAAGCCCAGGCACTATTGATGATGCCAACAAATGCGTGCTGAGAGGAGCCTGATATAGATGTTTCCTGAGAGGCTTTGCCAAATCCTTACTGATACAGATGTGGATGCTTGCAGTCAACCATCAGAATGAGCTTTGGGACCCCAAAAAGAATTTAGGGGAAGGACTGAAGGAGCTGAAGAGGTTTGCAATATCATAGGAAAAACAACAATATCAACCAACCAGACTCCTCAGAGCTCTCAGGAACTGAAGCTCCAACCAAATAAAACACATGGAGGGACCCATGGCTCCAGGTGCACATGTAGCAGCCGATGGCCTTATCTGGCGTCAATAGGAAGAGAGATTGTTTATAGGAAGTATACTGTTTATTTTCCATTAATTTTGCATCATGTCACTTATGTATACTACTGTATCTGAATAGCAATAGTTTGACTTTTTCCTTTTCAATTTGTATATCTTTATCTTCTTCCTTTCCTTATTGTTGTTGCTAAAACTTCAGGTGCTATACAGAATAGATACAGAGAATATATACTTTTATCATATTATTGCTTTTTAGGGAATATTTTTTTCTCTCCATTTAATTTGATATTGGGTGTCAGCTTTCAATGTATTGGCTTTATTATGTTCAAGCATGTGACATGTATCCCTCATCTCTTTAAGAATTTATTATCAAAGAGTGTTGGAATTTGTTGGAGTCTTCTTCAACATTGACTATGATAAACTTGTGGTATTTTTTCCTTTTAGTTTGCTTACATGGTAGATTACAGTGAAAGAGTTTGGTATGTTGATCCATCCCTGCATATGTAAAATGAACTCTACTTCATCATAGGGGTGATATTTTTCATATATCTTTGAATTCTGTTTACAAGTATTTTATTGAGAATTTTTAAATCGATGTCTATAAGGGCAATTGGTCCGAAATTCTCTTTCTTTGTTGAGTCTTTGTGTGACTTAAGTCTCACATTGACTGTATTCCCATAAAGTAAATTTTGTCAATTTTCCTTCTGTTTTTATCTAGTGAAATAATTTGTGTATCAGTATTAGCACTTTTTTGAAAGTACGGTATAATCCTGCTCTAAAACCATCTGAGCTTGTCTGGTTTTGTTTGGGAGATATTAAATGATAGGTTATATTCCTTTTGGCTATAGGACTATTCAAGTTGATCTTGATTCAGCTTTACCAAATTGTATCTATTGAGAAAATTGGCCTTTTTATTTTTTCTATTTTGGTTTTCCATGTTTCTGGAGTACAGGGTTTGAATTGAAACCCAATAATCTCGGTGTCTGTTGTTATGTCTTCCTCTTCATTTCTAGTTCTGTTAATTTGTATGCTTTCGCTCCCTTTCTTTTATTTAGTTTTGAAAAAAGGTTTGTCCATCCTGATGATTTCCTCAAAGAACCAAATATGTGTTGCCTGATTCTTTTTCTGGTTCTCTTTCATTTTTTTATTGATTTTAGTTTTGAGTTTGATTATTTCCTGCTGTCTATTTATCTTTGGTGGCTGTGCTTCTATTTGAACCAGAGCTTTCTGACATGCTGTTAATTGGTGAGTATGAGATCTCTACAATTTCTTTTGAAGACACTCATAACTATGAACCTTCATCTTAGCTCTGTTTTCATTGTACCCCTTTTACTTGGAATTTTGTGCAATTCATTGAATTCTAGAAAATTTTTAATTTTTCTTTCCTTTTTGAATTTCCTTCTAATTGCCCTGATGGTTGAGAGCTGATGGCTTCTGGAAGCTTAAAACTTTCTGGCTTATTTTGTGGTTAAATTTGCCCACCTTTGATGATTAATACCTGTGGTTTAATAGTGGAGTATTGATTTAGGACACAGTGCCTTCCCTGCTCAGTGCTAAAAGTTCTTTAAACTTGTGTAGCTAGAGAAATTCACATCCACAAGAAAAAGTACTCGCTTCAAAAGAATGCTTTAGACTTTATTTCTAGGAAAGAGAGAAAAGGGGGAACCTATTTTCTATTGTATTCAATTTTCGCACTTTCTCAGAATACATGATCATATGGTATTCCAAGCTTCTATTTTATAAAAGGTACTATCAAGTTCACAACATTACTACAAGTCAATAAATCAAATAAGAAATGTCAGGAATAATGTTTACCTGCAAGTCCATTGTGATTGATTATTAATTATATATTCATTAGCTGCTAGTAACTCCACAGGTTCATACAAGTTTTAACTAAATTTTATGTCAAGTGTGTCAATCATCTGCCTAGTGTCTCATTCATTTTGAAGTTTTATACAGATAAATTTGGTCAATATTTTATCTTTTGTCTTTGAACATCCTAGAAATTGTTCATTCTCAGTTTGTGAAAATACTTATCAGATAATGCATTCACATCTATCATAGAAGGAATAGTTTCTCTGATTATAAATTTGTTTTAAGCCTGCATTTTATCCTAATGCAATTAGTCTTTGACACAATAAGTCTTACAGAACTTCAACTGCAGCTTTTCAATAAAGAGCTCAAAATTACTTATGTACATTTAGTAATTCTATAAAATTATATAAAGTAGTAAGAAATCATTAATTTACTTACATTGCATTACTACAAGAGAGTCCATGTTTGTTGATCTGCATCCAATAGGATGCGCTATATGCCAGGGAAAATTATACTCTAGAATACTTAGAGGAATGATCGATTCCTCAAATGAAATGTATGAAGGCCTTGCAATTCAGAGATCCATCACATCTGTCCAAAATGTTGGACTATCTTCAGAAAGTCACTCATTACATTTTCTCTCTCCTAGCGACTTTTTTCATTCGTTATTGTTTCTATTTCCACTTTCAGGTCTTAAACAATTTATTCAATTACTTCAGCTGTTCCATTGTGCATGCTTCTATTTCTTTAAGGGACTTATGTAGTTCTTCTTTAAAGACATCTACCATCTCCATAAAATTGGATTTAAGATCATTTTCTTGTGCTTCACCTATGATGGAACAGCCAGAGTGTTCTACAGTAAGGCATCTGTGGCTAAGTGCTGTCAGGTTTCCCAAATTGTTGTAGAGTGTGTTCTTAGATTGTCCTCTAGCTACTTGAATTTTGAGATTATTATAGGTTTATATTGATTTCTACATATGTAATTGTCAGATGCATGGATTTTTGTTTTGTTTTGTTCATGTTTTTATTCCCTTGGTCTCTGTTTCCTCCAGGTTTTCTGGTCTTAATGCCTTGGGGTTCTAGTGACCAGGAAGTCTTCAGATCCAGGAGGGTGTCTTTGCTGAGAGTTTTGTGACTCCTCTGTCTTCTGAGGTTTTGGGTGTCAACATCACCTCTGGGTTCCATAGGTAGGGCCTCCAAAAAATAATTAAAAAGCAGAGATCTTCAGCTCAATTTGTGGGAAGGAATATGGAGTCAGGTCATGGGTTGCACTTTATAGTTGTTCAAAATACTTGAAGGGGAGTTGGTGAGCCTAGAGCCTAGAGTGGAATGTTACCTGGGGTGCCTGAAGTTGGTCTAGACTTTTTGTTTATAATTTCAGGAAACATCCATGTTAATCAAAGGGTGTGTAGAAATTATTGTGTGTAAAAAAGTGCCACAGAACTTGAAAATTACATGATGAGAACTTATAACTTTTTCTTGTTACTACTTCTGGCCCAACATGGTCCATATCAGCCTATTCAACTTTTTTGATATTGCCTATGTAACATAAAGACCTGTATAGTGCTGACCCTCTGTCTAATAAGACCCAATATTTTATTAATTATGCATGAGCCTGTAATGAGTATTAGAAGTAGGATTAATAACGGCCCCGTCAATGCTGACAATAACGTAGCCTTTCATGAGGATTTTGTAAACCATTCTTTGAACCATCTTTCATTAGCCTCTCATTGTCACTTTTGTTTCTTTAGCCTCTCTCTGAGTTTGGCCTTATCACCCCTTATCACCCCTGAATGATCTATATAGAAGCAGCATTTTTTCTATAAGGGCTGCACATAGACTTTCTTCTTTGAGGAATTGCTGCAGTCTCTGACCTGCAGAGACTAGAACAACAGGGACACCAAGATAGCTTCATGCAACTTCCTTCTTGATTTAGGACAAGGGCTATTCTTATACATTCCTGGCACTTGACCTCATCTCACTCCAAACCACCTAATCCAATCAGAAACACACACACACACACAAACACACAAACACACACACACACACACACACACACACACACACACACACACACACACACACACAAAATGCATGAACCGGGCAAGAGCTCAGGTCTGTCACAGATAGGCTGACAGATCCCGATCACTATGAATAACCTAACTTGGTAGGCAGCTTACATATGCAGTTTCATTGAGCACATTCGGGCAAGGCAGTAAACGTGTGGTGTTCACGGGGCCTGGCAATGTTTCAGAGCGCCATCTTGCCCATGTGGCCATACCTGCTTCCTGCATCTCCCCCTTTTTGTTGTATTAGTTGAACTGTGATCAGCATCTGTCTTAGGTCACCCCCATCCATTCCAAATCCTTACCCATCAATGTAGTGACAACTCACTTTCCCCATACTGTCTTTGGTTGATATGTGCATGTGAGGCTCTATCCTGTCCTTGCTTTCTGAACCAGCATGTTGAGCCAGTTTTGGGGGGATGTTCCTGCTTCCAAGACTGCCATAGTCTTTACTAAGTTGTTTATCATCCCTGTACAACCTTCACATACATGCCATACACCAAAGCATTCCTCCACACACAACAAACAGCAGGAATGCCCAAAAGGCCATCCCTCCTCAATTTTTTTAAGAATTCCACAGTTACCTGGATGATATCCAGCCGTTACTTTGCAGTTGCAATGTAAACACGGGTGTTGTTCACAGCAATAATCGATGCTTGCAGTTCCTTCATCTTTTTGTTGAGATCATTACTCCAATTTCCTAGCAGCATCGCACCAATTGCATGCAACAGTTTTGCAGCTCTGTAAAAATTCTGATACTGAACAGAGTTTACAAACATTCCTGACTTATGAGTAATGCAGGAATCAAACACTAACTGCTCCAAAATATTCACCTGTTCCTGCAACCAATCTACTCTTTGGTTAACCATAAGGACACCAGCTTTCAAAATTGTATTAATTTGCTCTTGTATGGCAAAATCACTGGCAGTATTAGAGGATACGTCATTGGGAACTGAAACAGTTCCAACTGAAATAGTATACAACTGCCTCCACCCTAAGTGGCATTGGCAGAGGGAGTGCTTTCACTATTCCCCATAACAGTCTTTCTTGTGACGATACCACTTGCAGGTGCATCAGGATCAGGCAGAGGGTCTTCAGGTATATCATCTTCGTCCACTTTGCATTCTCTCCACGGCCTTGTCAGTCTACCTGGAACTAAGACTGGGTTCTCCTAATCCTTTGGAAACACACAGACAGCTACTACATACATCTGATGTGAACCTTTCCATTTTGCTATGAGGACATCCATCCATAGTATAGACAGAACCACACCCTGCTGAGGGGTACAATGCTGGTCTGCAGCTGATTTTCCATTCTTATCCAAATTATTCTTATAAGAATAAAGAGGCTGACATTTAATTTTTCCCTAGGGGATTTAAAATGCAATCCTATTCCCACTTTTTGTTTTAAAATGTGTCTTTGATGTGGCATTGGCTCTTTCTACAATTCCTTGTCTTTGTTGGTTATAGGGTAGTCCGTGTATAACTTTTATACCTAATGCATTAATTAAAAAAAATGTAAAATCTCTGGGAGACATCAGCAGGTCCATTATTAGTTTTTATCTGTCTAGGCATCCTCCATGCTACAAACAACTGAAGGCAATGAGATATATCATTAGGGGCTTTTCCCCTGTTTGGGCGGTAGCAAATATAATGCCTGAATATTTATCAATTCTCACATGAACATATTTAAGATTTCCATCTTAATATGTGGGTAATATCCAAGTGCCAAACATGAAGAGGCTTAATACCTTGGGAATGAACTCCAATGAGCCTTTGTGACAAGGACACACAATGTGCACATTTTAACACAATCTCTCGAGCCTGTACTCTGATAATCCTAAACTTTTGTTTCAAGGTGCCTGCATTAACCCGAAAGTTTCTATGGTAATCTGCAGCAAGTTGTACTGGAGAGGCACTTATAAAAACAAACAGGTAATGAGTACATGAGTACATTCATCTGCAACAGAATTTCCCCTGGCTATAGGCCTGGGCAATCCTGAATGAGATAAAAAATATACAATGCAAAAAGGTTGTTTTCATTGCCAATTATTTTTTTTGCAAGGAGGAGAGTAAGGTACATACAATGGAAGTGGCTTTAATTACCCCAAAGGTTTCTAATTGCTGCACTGCCTGGACTACATACTGACTACCTGAAACTAGATTAAAAGCTTCCTCAACCTCTTGAAACAATTGAAGGATAGCATATAATTCAACAGCGTGTGCAGATTGATAGGGAAATACCTGAGCTTGGGGTTGATTTCCTTCAACATCCACCATGTCCACAGTGCCTCTGGATCAATCAGTAAATACATTAACAGTACATGGGATTGCCTCAGTCCAGGCAATTCTGTGTTATATCATAGGATTTCTCATGACAAACTGAAGCCAAGGACTGGTGGGATAATGATTCTGGAACTGACCAGTCATGCTGGTGCAAACAATGGCCCAATCATTATTAGTGGACACAAGTACCTCAATCTCTTTCGGAGTATAATGGCATGATTATTACATCCGGTTGATAACCAAAAGCTCCTAGCTCAAACTTTATCACTTAAGAATTAGGTGGGCTATGCTTTTAGAATACCATGGCAGTACCTTGGCTGGGGGAGTGATATAAATATACCCAACATAAAGACCCTTTTTGCTAAAATAGTCCCATGGGAGACTAATCAGTAGCAATAACACAAAAAATTATAGGCAAGGTGGGATCAAACATATCAACTTGAGCCTTGGCTAAACCTTGGTCCACCTTTTGCAAACAAGCTCTGGATAAGGGTGTTAAATGGCCAGGAGATTGTAAATAGGAATCTACTTTTAAAATATCGAATAAAGGGTGTAATGCTGTATTGGCAAGATTACAATAGGCCCAAATCCAATTGATATCTCCTAACAATTTCTGATAATCATTCAAGGTATGCAATTTATCCATCCTAATTCCAGTTTTAGTGGCTCGACAACAGTATGTCTCAATTTAGTGCCTAAATAGTGTTTTACTTCTGTCTTTTGAAAGTTTTCTGGGGCTTCACCAAATTTCACCTCTCCAACTGTTTAGTTAGGGTCCCAAAACTTCTTCTACTTCCACATTAAATGATCAACAAATCAAAATATCATCCATATAGTGGTATAAATATACTCTAGGATACTGTTGTAGGATAGTTCGCAATGCCGTATCTACATAAAGCTGGCACAGAGTAGGGTTATTTGCCATATCTTAGGGTAGAACCCCCACTCATATCCCAAATAAGTGGCAGAATGATTAATTGATGGCAAAGTAGAGGCAAATTTATCATCAGTCGAATGCAGAGGAATGGTGAAAAAACAATCTATTAAATCTATCACTATTAAGGTCCAATTTATTGCTAACGATGAAGTCATTGGTAACCCAAATTGCACTGACCCCATGATTTCCATCTGGGTACTGACTGCATGTAAATCATGGAGTAACCTCCATTTTCCTGATTTCTTTTTTATAATAGAAATAGGTGTATTCCATGGTGAAATAGATTCTCTAACACGTCTGCATCAAGTTGTTCTTTAACCAACATGTGGGCAGCTTCCAGGGTTCCCTTAGGCAGAGACCACTGAGACACCAACACAGACCGATTCAATTTCCTTTTAATAGATATTTGCTCAGTGGCCACCATGAAAAACCCAATACCTTCCTGCCACTTTGACCTCTAGGAGAGATAGGTGAGAGTCACCCATCCTCATTTTTGCCAAGACTTTTACCCTTCTGATAGTTCATCCCATCCATGATAGCTTGAATCTGCAAACTATGTCTTTTCTGAAATCATTTTTACACCCATCTTGGTAATAACATCTCTTCCCCATAATGACATGGGGATTTGAAGAACATATGGCTGAAAACTCTCCCTATGTCCTGCCTCAGCACTGCAGCTGGGGTCTTGTGCAAATCGAAGACTTTGAAGAGTTTGAGCCGTGGTCTAAAGGGGCCAAATTTTTGGCCAATCTGCTTCATTTATGATGCTGTGCTCATCCCATGAATCCAGTAAGCCCTATATAGAGACTCCCTGAACTTCAAGTTTAAACATAGGGCAATCCTCCGTAGTCATAGAAAACCACACCCCAATGTCTCCAGTGGAGCTGAAGCCCCTATTACCCCTTTTCTGTCCCCTTGAAGGGAAGCTAGCATGGTGACTAGGAAAAGGCAAAATTTGAGCAATTCTTTCTCCAGGGGAAATGGCAGACACCCCTGTGTAGGAGGAAATCATGATCTTAATGTCTCCCTCATAGTCAGGATCAATGACAACAGGGTGGATAATTAATCACTTAATGGCTGCTGAACTATGTCCTAATTAGAGGCCAACAGTGTTTTAGGCAAAGGAAGCTTAAAGTCTGCAGCAATCATCTGCCCACCCATATCTGGGGTTAATACAAGTCTGGTGGTGGCACAGATTTCCAGCCCTGCACTTTCTGTTGTGGCTTTGCCGGGACACCCATAGACTATTGGGGAATGTGTTGAAGGTTCGCCCATGGTGTGGGAGTCTGCTGCATGGCCCCATAAAATTGTGGGCCCAGAGGCTGCTCCCACCCCCACAAAATCTGTTTTTTGGCCTAGTTCCTGTTGAGTGAGACGTTACGGGATGACCATCTACATCCCACTTGGATTGACATTCTCAGACCCAATGATTTCCTTTGCAACTGCAGGGACATATCTTGGGCTGTAGCATGCCTGTCTGAATCTCTAGTCTTCCTTTACTAGGACAGTCTCCCTTGAAATGACCTGGCTGCCAGCAAGAGCAGCATCTCCAGTTGATTCCCCTCTGCCATCCACCCTGATGAGGAGTTTGCCTTTGAGCCTGAACTATGGCCCTGCTAAGCCCTGGTTGTTCAGTGGAGTGTCCACCATATCTTGGCAAACCTTTGGCCATACATCCAGCAGATTGCTCTTTTAAGGGCATATGGTGTCTCTGCAGTGTTTCTTGGCCTGCTCATAGGCTAATTGCTTGATCAATGGCATTGCAGCATCAACATCCAGAAATATTCTCCTGTCTGTTTCCACTAGTTGTACTAGGAAGTCTGCAAACTTCTCATTGTGTGCCTGTATCACCTTAGACAAGCTGGTCTCAAGGTCTCCAGTGCCTGATAGCATCTTGCAAGCTGTAAGAGCACAGCTATTAATCTACTAATAAACTTTTATAGGATAACCTGTCTGATTGTTAGCAAAATTCCCTTACCCCATTAACATGTCTATATTCCAGGCTGCATTGGAGAGTCCAGTGGTAGCATTAGCTGCAGCCTGCTCAAGGGCATGATCAATATAAGCAGCCTTACATTTTAATTAACCTCCTCCCAAAAGAACAGCCTTGCAGAGGTTCTTTCAATCTAAAGGAATCATACAGTACTGCTCTAGGGACTCAACCTGAGTTATGGTCAACACAGCCGGGACCCCATAAGCCAAAATGTTCCTTCAATCTTTGTACAGCCTTCCAATGCAAGGGTTCATGATACCTTGCCCCTGTTGATCCTGAAATAGTGGGAAGGTCACTACAACAGAGTGCACATTTTTCCAGATTTCTGCATGAAGACTATGCTTATCCCTTTTGCCTCCCTCATCTTTATGGGGGATGAAAAGGCAACATAGGGGCTGAGGGTTTGGGTAGTCTAATGTGCCTCAAACACAAGAGGTACATCCAACTACAAATGACATTGCTGCTATCAGTTCTGTCACAGTCACTTGTAGAACCTTCATAGCTAGAATCCTTCTTCTCTTTCTTATCTTTCGTTTGTTGTTTAAGCTGTTTAGGTTTTCTGCTGCTAACCTGAAAAGGAATCTCCTTAGCCTCCTCAAATGCCACTGCTCCTTCCTCTATTTCAGCTGTGTACTTTCCACTGGTGTCCCTCAAGCATGCCCTGACCAAGTATCAGATGGCTAAAATCCCTAACACGTAGAGGACTTTTCATATGGAAATCTTGGAGATCCTTTCCCAAACACTCTCACCACAGTTGATTAATATACCCTTCCTCTAAAAAACCATGGGGCTTCCTTGGAGGGGGTGTCTTGAAATTAGTCCACTGTCTCTGCTTTCATGTTAATATTGCTTGTTTTAAGAAGCTGGGTCAACGGCATTTCTACTTTCACTTTAGATGAAGTTGAACCCATATTGTATAAATTCCCTCCATCTCTCTATCTGAGATCCTTAATGCATTATCCCTCCCCCCCTCCCTGGGAACATGACAGGCCTGTGCTTTCTTTACTTACCCTTGCTTACCATCATGATGTGTTCCCTGTACGGGCCACCACTTGCCAAAGAGACAAGATGACAGGGACACCAGACAGGTTCACAAAGCTTCCTTCTTTACTTGAGGCAGGTGCTACTCTTATTCACTCGTGGCAACTGACTTCATCTCGCTCCACACAACCTCATTCAATTAGAATCACACATGCTCCATGCATGAACCCAGCACGAACTCAGAGTGGTCACAGATAGGCTGACAGATCTGGATTATGAGGAATAATATAACTTGGCAGTCAGCTTAGGCATGCAGTTTCACTGCACATGTTTGGGCAAGGCATTAAACATGTGGGGTTCACGGGACCTGGCAATGGGCCAGGGCATCATCTTGGCCCATGCAGCTGCACGTGCTTCCCACAGGAACAATAAATCTAAGTCTCTTATTCTCTAAGACTATTGCAGAGAGTGTAATCCAATATTCTTCTAGATGACTGATTGACATGTCTGCTGTTATCGCTGACTGCAATCATTCTAGACCTAGCTTCAGTTGTTAGGGTCCAGTTACAAGGGCAGTAGTCCCCATACGGATACCAGCTGGTAGCCTGATCCCCATAACCATTGTGAGGATGAGAGAAATAGCTTCTTTCTTTTTCCTGGTATTTTTGAAGTCATAAGTGTCCAGAACTTCGCTATTAGGGTGGTAGTAAATCCTAGGTGTGGGGAGTCGTGAGCAATTGCCATCATGAGCCTCCGCTGTGCCTAACTGGTAAACAAGTAATGTGCGCAGATGCAAGAGTAAATTCGTGCCAAGTCACTGCCCATCCCGGGGCGTAGTAGTGGGGTGATGAGTGAGCAGCTAATCAGGAGCTGACACATCACATGGAGGGGTATATAAGCAGCAGCATTTTCCTTGTTTGTTGTTCTTCTATCACCTGTGCAATCAATGCTCTCCCAATAAATGTGTGCAGAAGGATCCTGTTGCAGCGTCGTTCTTCCTGGCCAGTTGAGAACCTGCAAGAAATGGTGCCGAAACCCAGGACGAGAAACATCTTCGGGCACGAGGGAAGACCCACTGCTACAGGGAGGATTCAGAACTGCATCGCAGAGAAGGAGTGGTTGATGAAGGTTCCCGCAAAACAGACTGTTGAGAAGGATCTGGCATGGATTCAGAACTCTTCAGCTGGGGAACGGTGGTAAGGAAGTGTTCCCGCAACACAGAATGTTGAGAAGGATTCAACTGCGTGGATTCAGAACTCTTCAGTTGGGGAACAGAGGTACCCGTAAGTAAAAGAAAATTAATGTGAGTCTCTGAGAGGTATGCTTTCTTACGCAGTAGGTCCAGTAATTTTCGTTGGGGTTGTGTTGCTTGCTTTCTTTCTTAGCCTTGATATAATGCTATTGCCTTAATTTTTCATCACCCTGGACATGAGTGTATCTGCTGGGGGTAGCTCAGCAGACACATAAGATCATAAAGCAAGTGTAGATAAACTTGTGGAACGACCTTGGGGCTAAGAACCTCACGTAGATAAGTGAGTACCTCAAGGACACTTTATCCAGGACAAGAAATATGAGCTAGCTGTTAAGGAAGGGCAATGACTTTTGCAGGAGCACCAGGGAAGCATATAAGAAACAGAGAGAAATGAAAAAGAAGACACAGATAGAAAAATAAGTAAAATAAATAAATAAATATAAATAAATAAATAAATAAATAAATAAATAAATAAATAAATAAATAAATAAATAAATAAATAAATAAAGATATTTTGGAGCTCTCCTAGGGACAGAATAAAAACGGGAGATGTCTTGCTCTGGCTCCTATGGAGATATTTTTAGCTTTGGAAAACTTTATCTGCTGGCTGTCCATCCTTTAACTTGTTTGAAAAGCAGCCTCAATTTGCACAGCAGAAAGTGATAAAAGCACTGTGGCTGGGCCTTAGGTTCAGCTGAAAATGCCCTGCTGAGTGCCGAATGCAAATGGAGCTCTTAAAGGGGCAGGCAGCCTCTTATAGATGGACCTTTTGTTCGGGGATTTGGAGAGAGATTAGATTCTCCTTGCTGGGATGTCCTATTTCCACTGATCAAGCTGAATTTGCATGGAATAGAGATATGCTTCTTGATCAATGTTGATTTGCACAACATACAGGGTATCCAGTGCAGGTATTTGAGCAGGTGAATCAGATTGCCATAAGGGTATGGAAATCATTGCCCACCGGTGTTGACAGTGATGTAGAACTCCAGAGGGACAATGAGGCACTGAATCAGGTGAGAGAGGAGCACTCTAAATTAGTTTGGGAGAGAGGGTCTGTTTGTGTTTCCTCAGGACCATCGACAACAGCTGCAGGTCCAGGAGAGGCTGACCAGAGCAATTCAGGGCAAGTGGAGCTGTGAGGACGTGAATGTTCCTGTGGCTGGAGGTTCTCCCGCTAGTGAAAACTGAAGAGCTCTTTGTTCCTGAAAACTATGCCATTGACGAATTAGGGTGTTTCCTCAATTCTTTACATCTAACGCCAGATTTTAAGCCTTAATGGAACTTGAATAGCATCCATCATTGCTGGCAATTTTACCTCTGCTTTTTCTTACTTTAAGGAATGGGTGGGGGTAATTTTGTTTGCTGCTGCCATCTGCTGTGGGCTTGTGTCCATGCTCTGGTTGGTCTGCAAGCTCAAAACCCAAAACAAACAAGACAGTGGAAAGGTAGTTTTCACTAAAGCACTTGCAGCCATTGAACAAGGGGCCTCCCCTGAAATTTGGCTATCCATGCTTAAGAATTAATTGACATCTGAATTCTCTGCTCTTGTGCTCCTCGGTTCTGTGGAAAATGAGAGAGACTCAAAAATTAAAGCTCGCCTTAGGCCATACTCAGCTCTTGCACCCCTAGAGGCTAGACTCATTGCACAGGTATGAGTGAGTAGGTCATTGACTCTTATGGATTGTTGGGCTAAGCACCACATAGGAGTCGCTCAGAGGTTTGGGCACTACTAGAAGACAAGTCGATTTGCTTGAGGGTTGAGTGTCCAAGTGTCCATCCCCTAGGAAAAACGGCACGGGAGCAGGTCAGGTTTGCTCTGGGTAAAAGCCTGTGAGCTGAAGAGCTAACCCTGTACATGGCCCCTATTTCTGCACACTAGGGAATCAACGTCTATCTTCATCCATTAAAGAGTGGCTTGCATTTTAATAAAATAAAAACGGGGAGATTTCTTGCATGCGTTCAAATGGCCAGGAAGAACGAGGCTGCAACAGGATCCTTCTGCACACGTTTATTGGGAGAACATTGATTGCACAAGTGAAAGAAGAACAACGAACAAGGAAAATGCTGCTGCTTATATACCCCTCCATGTGATGTGTCAGCTCCTGATTAGCTGCTCACTCATCACCCCACTACTACGCCCCGGGATGGGCAGTGACTTGGCACGAATTTACTCTTTCATCTGCGAACATTACTTGTTTACCAGTTAAGCACAGCGGAGGCTCATGATGGCTATTGCTCACGGCTCCCCACACCTAGGGACTAATTGTGTTACTGCACAAAAATCTCTTGACTGGACAAAGACAGCTGTAGCAACACATGGGGCCAATCTGGAGCTACAACCCCCCAATAATGTTTACCAGGTCATAGAAACTGGAATAGTCCAGATATGATTGCAGAGGTGTCTATGAGAAGTAGGCATAACTCCTATATATTTCCCTAACCCTGAAGTTTCGGCTAACATGAACCTATTTTTATGCTACCCCCAGGGTCTAGGGCTTGCAACTGAAGTCACAGCAATTTATCCATCTAGTGCTTCTCCTTCATAGTAAGTGGGCCCAGCTGTTTGTGATATTGGTTGCTGAGAACGAGTCAGAAAATCTCCACAGCAACCATATACTGGCTAATCCGGAGTTGCTACACCTGCACCAGACTCTTTCCTTATACCCCTCCCATACCCATATCCTTAGAATAGACATTTTTTTTTTTTTTAGATCTGGAAATCCATGACTCCACACCTTCTCCTTTCCCCGTGATGGCATATAAAATCTGGAACCTCTTTCCCCTCGTGGTCGACTCCTCAACCCCTACATGGTATCTGAGTAGTCCCCAGAGCTCTGACTTTCCCCGTATAAAGCCTCATGTGGTTTACATCAGTCTTGGTCTATCGTGAATTCTTGGGTGTCTGATATTATCCAGAGGCCTGAGCAAGGGGCTCTTCTCAGAGTCTTTCATTTTGGGGCTTGCTTTGGATCAGTGTGACCACCCATATCTCCAAAAACCCACTTGGAGGTGAAATTTTTTGTCTAAAATTATTTCTTTGAGCTGGCGAGTTTTAGTCCTGAAACTGGCATTAGCTACGTTTTGTGAGAAACAGTGACTTTGCCTTGGGGTTAGGCACTGAGTGTGAACAGCAGACATGCTAGAATCAAAGGCTGCTGCTTGCTCTGAGGGACACCGTGAGCGAGGGCGATGACTCCAGGATTCCGTCTGGAGCGGATATTGAACTTTCCCGACCTTCTGCATTTCTAAGTTGATTTTGTTTGTATGTTAGAAGATGGGCATTTGTCAGTGTGTATTTGTTTTTTTGTGTCTGTTTTCAGGTATGTGTCAGTGGTTGTGTGTGTTTTGTGTATGTTTTCCATGATATTGGAAGGACTGTAATGCCCTCCCGCCCCCCAAGTTTGACTTTACGCCACTGGACTGAAGTTAGATCAAGGCCCATAATTTTTCAGTAGAAATTAAGAAGGAACTTACGCAGACTTTCTTGAGCCTCTGAATGCCCTACTTTTAATGTAAAATGGTCACTAAAGGGGACTTTTGTTTTGAAGCTTATCTTTGAAGTTAAAGCCATTGTTTTTCAGAGTGGAACTGGGTCCTACCTGGTTCAACAGCCTTTCAGAATCCACCACCATAAATCAAACCATGGATTCCCCCATGCCTCTCAGAGCCCTCCCCAGCTGCTCCCATGCACGAGGGTGGGTCAGCACAGTGCCCGCGCTTTCTGCCCTAAGAAGTAGTAAGCACAGTGGTGATGGCGGCAGCAGTGGTGACAATGCAGACACTGCCTGAACCAGTGAGATTTCTGGCCTGGTGGCGAAAAGGCATGCAGGCCTACTCCTCAAGCCGCTCCCACTCCCCAGGTCCCTGCATCCTGCTCTAAGTTTGCAAAAGGCACAGTCTGAGGACCGAGTACCTGCAGCTGGGACCCGGAGCCAACAAGCCCAGAGTCGCCCAGCAGATAAAGCTCCTGACACCACTTTTGCCTTTTTCTTTACTACCTGTGGGCAAACCACCCACAGACAGGCAGTCTCTGCAGACCCTCCAAAATTGCCCTTTCTCATCGGCTGATCTGTACAATTAGAATGCTCCATTCCCTCTGGACCGGCCAGATTAGAACTACAACATGGCTCAAGGTAGGTTGAGGTTGACAGTTTACCGGCCAGGATCTAGTCTTAAAGGGAGCGATGAGACACCCCACCAATTTGTCTAAGGTAAGAGAAGTGATGCAGGGCCCTACAGAGCTCCCATCTGTTTTTCTAGAAAAATTGATAGAAGCATATAGATACTATACTCCTTTTAACCTTACCTCTGATGGTCAGCAAGTCGCGGTTGCTATGGCTTTTGAAGATTACATGACATGGCTTTACAAGATTTAGTTATGGAGGCAGAAAAGGTATATCACAAGAGAAAAACAGAGGAAGAGAAGAGAGAGAGGGAAAAGTGAGAAGAAGAAGAGAGGGAGAATAAGAGGGAAAGAAGACAGGAGAGGAATTTAAGCAGAATTATGGCCACAGTAGTAGGGGAACGTAAAGGAAGAAACAAGCCAGATAATAGACAGACAGGTTACCTGGGCAACAATGAACCCAGACCTGAAAGAAGAAGGTATGCCCAGAAGATTTTAGAGAAGGACCAATGTGCCTATTGCAAGGAAAATGGACATTGGGCACGGGAATGCCCAAAGAAGGGAAGCGGCCCTAAGGACCGGCCTCTGAAAAATGATGAATAGGGGAAGGGGCTCCCCGAGCCTAGGGTAACCCTGATGGTGGAGGGGACCCTCATGGACTTTTTAATTGACACAGAGGCAGAGCATTCTTTCTTGAAATATCCACTGGGAAAATTAAGAAATAAAAGAACCATAGTGATTGGAGCCACCGGTCAGAAACAATACCCCTGGACCACTGCACACACAGTAGATCTGGGGAAAGGCCAAGTGAGTCATTCCTTCTTGCTCATTCCCAAGTGTCCCACACCGCTTCTAGGAAGAGATCTTTTGACTAAATAATTGCCTAGATTAGATTTATCCAAGAAGGGAGGAGAGTAAGTTGTGAATCTCCCACCTCTGTAGTCTTAGCCCTGCATCTTGAGGAAGAATACTGATTCCATGAAGGCATAAAGCAAACGGAGGTGCTAGACCTAAAAAATTGGTTGAGTGCTTTCCCTAGAGCATGGGCAGAGACTGGAGGAATGGGAATGGCTGTCAGAGTTCTCCCTGTGGTTGTGGGACTGAAAAGGGATGCAACCCCTATAGGAGTACAACAATACCCAATGAGCCTTGGAGTAAGAGATAGAATCAGGCCACATATTCAGAGACTATTACAATTATGTATTTTGGTACCTTTCCAGTCACCCTGGAATACTCCTCTACTGCTGGCAAAGAACCCTGGCACCAGTGACTATCAACCAGCCCAAGACCTGAGAGAGGTCAATAAGAGGGTTCAAGACTTTTACCCAGCTGTTCCTAATCTCTATAACCTCCTCAGCTCACTCCCTCCAAAGCAAAAATGATACACAGTACTTCATTTAAAAAAAATGCTTTCTTTTGCCTGAAGTTACATCCCTCCAGCCAGCCCATATTGGCCTTTGAGTGGAGAGATCTTGACATGGGACAAATGGGACAATTGACCTTGAAGCGGTTACCCCAGGGGTTCACAAACTCCCCCACCCTTTTTCATAAGTCTCTACATCGAGATTTAGCCTCCTTCTGAGCTGAAAACTGCCAGATAACTCTGCTTCAATGTGCTGATGACTTGCTCCTTGATGCAGCCACGGAGAGAGAATTCTGGCAGGGGACCAAGAGATTGCTAGGCGAACTGGGTGAGTTGGGTTAATGGGCCTCTGCTAAAAAAGCCCAGCTATGTCACATAGAAGTAGTCTACTTGGGATATACTCTCCGGGATGGAAAACAGTGGCTGACAGAGGCTAGAAAAAGGACTGTGACTCAAATACCAACACTGTCTACTCCAAGACAGGTGAGAGAATTCTTAGGCACTGCTGGGTTCTGCAGACTTTGGAAACCTGGGTTTGCAACACTGGCCGCCCTCCTGTACCCCTTGACCAAGAAAAGTTGAGAATTCAGATGGACATCGGAACATCAGAAAGCCTTTGAAAATATTAAGGAGGCCCTGCTGACTGTGCCAGCCTTGGCATTGCCAGATCTAACCAAACCCTGCATCCCTATGTTGATGAGAGGGCGTGGGGGCCAGAGGAGTTCTTACTCAGGCTCTAGGGCCCTGGAAGAGGCTGGTAGCATATTCATCTAAGAAGCTGGACCCAGTGGCCAGGAGATGGCCCACATGTTTAAAGGCTGTTCCTGCAGTAGCACTACTCATTAAAGATGCTGACAAATTAACTCTGGGACAGCAAATAACTGTGGAAGCCCCTCACTCTCTTGAAAGCACTATTTGTCAGCCCACAGACCTATGGATGGCAAATGCTTGGATGATTCACTACCAGAGTCTGCTGCTGACTGAACGGGTCATGTTTGCTCCACCTGCTATTCTCAATCCTGCCACCTTTCTGCCTGAAACGGACAACTCCTCACCCGGTCACTGCTGTGCAAACATCCTTGCAGAGGAAATTGGGATTCAAAGTGATCTAAGTGACCAGCCATGACCAGGTGTTCCAAACTGGTATACAGACAGAAGCAGTTTCCTAGTGGAAGGTAAGAGGATGGCAGGGGCTGCAGTGGTAGATGGTAAGCGAGATGTGCGGGCTGGCAGCCTGCAGGAAGGTAAGTCAGCTCAAAAAGCTGAATTAATTGCCCTGACTCAGGCCCTTTAGATTGCTGAAGGGCAGTCCATCAATATTTACACGGATAGCACGTATGTTTTTGCTACAACCCATGTCCACGTTGCCATGTATAGGCACAGAGGGTTGCTGATGTCAGCAGGCAAGGACATAAAAAATAAAGAGGAGATTCTGAGCCTCCTTGAGGCTATTCATCTGCCTGCCAAAGTGGCCATTATACATTTTCCTGGACATCAAAAAGGACACAATGCTGTGACAAGGGGTAAAAGCATTGCTGATGTTAAAGCTAAACAGGCTGCACTTGTCCCTAAGATACTGCCCTTCAGACTCAATACTGCCCTTCAGGACTCAACAGATGGAACCTCTCCAGGCCCTAAGATACTGCCCTTCAGGACTCAATACTGCCCTTCAGGACTCAACAGATAGAACCTCTCCAGAGAGTTGTTCTGCAAGAACCACAAAAAAAGGGGAAAGATTTTTGGAAAATATACAATCCTGTCCCACCTGGGAGTCAAACACTTCAAACACTGGTAAAACTTCTACTTTTTATGTTTTAAGACTCACTGATGTTGCAGAAGCAATAGTTAAGAACTGTGTACCATGTGCCATGATTGATGCAGGACATTCAAGATATGCTCCAGGGAGAAGACTAGGAGGAGATCGCCCTGGAGCCTATTGGGAAGTAGATTTTATTGAAGTAAAGCCAGCTAAGTATGGTAATAAATATATTTTAGTTTGTATAGACACCTTTTCAGGATTTGTGGCGGCCTACCCAAACCAAAAAAAAAAAAAAAAAAGAAAAGAAAAAAAGAAACTTCCAATGTTGTGCTTAAGAAAATCCTAGAAAAAATTTTCCATGGTTTGGAATATCTAAGGTAATTGGGTCTGACAAAGTACCCACCTTTGTTGCCCAGGTAAGTCAAGGACTGGCCATCCAACTGGGGGTTGATTGGAAATTACATTGTGTTTATAGACCCTAGAGTTCAGTCTAGGTAGAAAGGAAAAAAAAAAAAAAAGAAACTTGACTAAATTGACCTTAGAGACCCACGGTGGGAATAACTGGACAGCCCTCTTTTCCTTTGCCTTGTTCCAAGTTAGGAACACACTGGGAATCTGTAAGATCACTCCATTTGAAATCCTGTATGAGGGAGGGGGTCTCCCCCGCTTACTGAAGTGAGACAGTGTTATATCCTTTAAAATTTAACCCTGGTTCTTCATTGTTTACACTCATGAAAGCCCTAGAAGTCGTTAGAAACACCGCCTGAGAGCAGCTCAAGGAGGCCTATGAACCAAGAGATTTGGTGATACCACACCAGCTCCAGGTGGGAGATGCAGTTCTCGTCTGATGACATCCAGCTGAGAATCTATAACCTTGTTAGAAAGGCCCTTGAATCGTGCTGCTGACCACTCCCACTGCTGTCAACGATGTAGAAGGCATCTCTCCTTAGATTCATGCCTCTCATGTAAAGCGAGCTCCTGAAGAATAAATCCCCTTAGTTGACCACACTCATTTTTATACTGATATAGCTTCAGGTCAGGGATGGTGATTTCTCCTGAAGTTCTTTTATTGTTAATTATTTCCACTATTCTATATTTTTTGTTTTTGTTTTTCCAGATGAATTTAAGAACTGCTCTTTCCAAATCTTTGAAGATTTATGTTACAGTTTTGTTGAGGATTGTGGTTTTTTTTTTATAGATTACTTTTGGTTGGATTGCCATTTTTACTATGTTAATTCTACAAATCCAAAACATGGGAGATCTCTGTGTTTTCTCAAGTCTTCTTCCATATCTTTCTTGAGAGACATAAACATTTTTTCATACATATTTCACAGTACACTAATCAGAATGCCCAAGATCAAAAAATCATCAGTTGTAAAGGAGTAGAGAAAGAAAAACACTTTTCCATAATGCAGTTTGGATTTCAAAGTGGTAGATCCACTCTGGAAATCCATCTGGAGGTTCTAAGATAATTGGAAATATATCTACCTGAATACCCAGAAAACCACTCTTGGTCATATACCCAAAAGATACCCCACTATGCCACAAGGGTATGTGCTCTATTATGTTCATAGAAGTCTTATTTATAATAACAAGACAGTGCAAACAAACTAGATGTCCCACAATGAAAGAGTATATACAGAAAATTTGTTCCATTTACACAATGGACTACTACTCTGATATTAAAAATTAACATATCATGAATGTTGCTGGAAAATCCATAGAAGTAGAAAATATCATCGAGTGTGAGGTAAGCCAGATTCAAAAGGATATTCATGGTTTGTACTCACTAAAATTTCATATTATTCAAAAAAGTACTGAATACTCTGGATGCAACCCACAGGACTCAAGAAGTTTAACAATCCGAAGGGCCCTGAATATAGTTGAAACAATTTTTATTTTTCATTTGGGCTGTGGACACTTCTGTGAATGAAAAAAAGTAGCTAAGTCACAAGAACATACAAGGATATACTCATTTCTCAATCCTTCTGAATGCAGACATGTGACCATCTGCCTAGGCAACTTTCATTAGATGAAAAGTGACAAATTGTAACTTCTAATTACAAGCCAAATTAAGCCTTTCTCCCTAAGATGGTTTGTTTAGAGCATTTTATTGTAATAATAGAAATTTGACTGGAAGACTCATAAAGTAACAAGATAAATTTATAAGTTCTCATCGTGTACTTTTCAAGTTCTGTGGCATTTTTTTACACACAATAATTTCTACACACCCTTTGATTAACATGGATGTTTAATTTCTATATTAGGAAATATTAGTTAATATACTGTATGACATCATAGTGAATTATTCTTTTTATATGTAGTATTTTGTAACTATTTTTATTTTTATTTATTTATCTATTTATTTATTTATTTATTATTTATTTTTACAAGATATTATCTTTCTTTACATTTCAAATATTAGTCCTTTCTTTGTTTCGCCACAGATAATCCCTATTCAATTTTCCCTCTCTGTGTTTCTACGAGGGTCTTCCTCCATCTACCCATTTTACCCTCCCCACTCTGGTACATGCCTACACTGGGGAATCAAGCCTTCACAGGACCAAAAACCTCTCCTCCCACTGATGTCTGATAAGGTCATACTCTGCTATATATGCAGCTGGAACCATGGGTTGGTGCTTAGTCCCTGGGTGCTCTGGACAGTCTGGTTGGTTCATATTGTTGTTCTTCCTATAACGTTGCAAACCCATTCAGATCCTTCAGTTCTTCCTGTAAGTCATCTATTGGGGACTCCATGATCAGTCTGATAGTAGTCTTTGAGCATCAGCCTCTTTTCTTGCCAAGAAATGGCTGAGCTTCTAAGGAGATAGCCATATTTGGTTCCTGTCAGCAAGCACATGTTGGTATCCACAGTAGTGACTGGGTTTGGTGTCTGTATATGGGATGGATCCACAGGTTGGGCAGACAATGGATAGTTATTCCTTCAGTCTCGGCTCTGCAGTTTGTCTCCATATTTTTTCCAAGGAGTATTTTGTTCCACACTCTAAGAGGGATTGAAACACCCACACTCTCATCTTCCTTCTGTTGAGCTTCATATGGTCTGTGAATTACATTTTGGATATTCTGAATTTTTTAGAATGCTATCCATTTATCAGTGAGTGTTTACCATGTTTGTAATTTTGGGATTGGGTTACCTCACACAGGATGATATATATTATATCTTTCCATTTGCCTGTGTATTTAATGAAGTCATTGTCTTTGTATCATTAGCATAAAATTTTATCTCTATTGCTCTATCCTACAGCTTGAGGTCGAGGATGATTCCCCCTGAAGTTCTTTTATTGTTGAGAATAGTTTTTCCGTATCCTGGATTTTTTTTTTTTAATTCCAGATGATTTTGTAAATTGTTCTTTCTATCTTTATGATTAATTGAGTTTTAATTTTGATTGTGATTTCACTGAATCTATAGATTGCTTTTGGCAAGATGACCATTTTAACTGAATTAATCGTGCCAATCTATGAGCATGGGAGGTCTTTCCATCTTCTGAGATTTTCAATTTCTTTCTTCAGAGACTTGAATTTCTTGTCACACAGATGTTTCACTTGCTTCGTGCGAGTAACAGAAAGGTATTTTCTACTTTGAGAAAATGTTAATGAGATTTTAAAATTTGATTTACATTTGTTGTGGAAATACAGAAGTTTTGCACAAAGTCTTTGAAATATACTTTATGGTTTATTATGTTTAACATTATGGAAAAGAATCAGTTACATATGCAAGCAATTTGTACATTTTAATTGAATTATGATTTACACTAAGTCTTAACTGAGTCAATATAGGAAAAAAATTAGACCTTCTATTTGGTAGAACAGAATAAAACCCTACTTTGAAATACAATCAATTTTCTAAAAAAGATTCTCTCTCTTTCTCTCTCGCTCTCTCTCTATCTATCTATCTATCTATCTATCTATCTATCTATCTATCTATCTATCTATCTGTCTGTCTGCAAACTTTAATTTTAAAAATCTAAAACATAAAATAAAACTTTTCTGATAATCTCTTAGGAAAAAAATTTGTAATTATTTCCCATTAGATGATTTTTTACTGCTATTTTTCTTTTTATAAAATGAAAAGAACAATTTAATTTTTTTGAGCATTCTTTTCCTATTTGTATAAATTTGACTGCTTTCATTACTTTACTTTACAGGGACATGATCAACAACAAATTATATGAGCAGTATAAAAATATGTTTCAGAAGTTGTATGTGGGTGTACAGAAATTCAATAAAGAACAAAAAAAACCAGTGGTTGGTATAATAAATAACTTTATAATTACCCTCGTATACCTATGTATCAAGTAGGAATGGAGAAACTAGCCTTGTGTTCAACACATGAAACTAAATTAAGTCTCATTATCTAACTATCCTTGGTTCTTTTCTAGTCCTACTGAATTGTAAATCAGAGAGGTATGGTCACATACTATAACAATGAAAACCACTAAGAATTTTAATGGAGAAGAGATCATAAATTTCCAAGGGGCAGACATTTGCTGAGAGATGAAGAGAGGATTACCAGTTTTTACAATATGTCAGCCTCAGGTATAGTTGAAAGATAGACAAAGATTACTTACTGTTGTCATCTGGACTCTGTCGTTAATTTTAGAAAACCAACTCAAACTAGCAAATTAGTTTGTACAATCTTAAACTTAGTCCCTATTTAGTAAAAAAAAAAAAAAAAAAAAAAAAAAAAAAAAAAAAAAGTGTATGGAAACAACTTTCCTAACAGCCCTGGCAAAATACTCCTGTGGACGAATATCACCAAACTATTTTAGATCATCTCCCATTAATGTAACAATAACTGTAGTCATCAAATGGTTTCCATGTAAGATCTGAGGCAATTACCATATTAACCATTTTTTTTATTTGGTTGGTTAATTGTTTGGGGGGTATTCAATTTGAAATGAACAGGAGATCATTTCCTGCCTGCGAACAACATGGAGGGAGCTGCCATTATGAGTCAGTTCAGGAAAGAGATAGGGACTACAGATAAAAAATAAATAAATACTCCAAATGAAGGCCATTTTTAAACCTTTCATAGCATGGCAAAAAAAACACTGTAGTCATTTACAGACCAAAAGCTAGAACCTCTTTGTAGTGTGGGCATTGGGCTTAGCATCCTATTCAGTATACTAACTTACTTGGAAATTATCATAAAAAAAATATACTGAATATTTTGTCTTTAGATCTCTAAAAACCTCAGAAATACTTATCAAAATAACAGACAACAATAAGTTCAACAGAATAAGGTTCATGTTTTTTCAACAAAAATTAAGGCTATTTATAATATTAAATATTTGTTATGAGTAATTTTTTGCTCATTTGGTCATAAATATATATATATTTTTGGGAACATAATTCTAATAACTTAAAATTTATATTTTGTATTATTATGTATAACATTGGCAAATTAGATAAGACATGCTCATTCATTTTAAATTCATAAATCTACTCCTACTTTCTACATCTTTTAAAAATCAGAAACCTCCCTAGGCAAGATCTTAAACTACTGTTCTCCTGTATGCCATGACATTTTTAGCAGATATTTAAATGTATTAACTGATCTACAAATGAGTGCAAATCTGAAAGACCAGAATCTCTGTTACCTTTCACATAATGACTCAATTCGATTTAAACTATGACTACAATTAGAAAAATACCCAAATCCTAAAGTCAAATCCTCACCTCTTTTATCAGTCATAGAAAATCTTTTAATAGCTATGGTACTGTAATCTGTAATCCCAACATTTGGCAGTTGAATGCAGGAGGATCAAGGCCTTTGACTGTCCATAGCTACATAGAAAGTTTGAGGTCAGCTTGAGTAATGTAGGACTGTCTCAAATAAACCTGTCCCCTACAAATCAAACAGAAATATAATATTAGTATAAAGATATAAAAATAGTAAATATTTCTGTCACTTCAGTAGGAAAATGTTGACCAGAAATACTAAAATAAATGTACAATTGGAATTTTTTTTACTAAATTTTTGAAGGGAAAACTATTGAAATCTGGATATCCATAGAGTTCCCTGTTTAGAACATTATCCTGACAGCATATAGCCCATAACTGGTAAGAAGCAAGGCTTGGAGAATCACAGGAGTTGCCTTGCCCAGACTTTAGAGATGGCAGCAAATAACTGTAAGTATCACCTGTTATTTTAGACTGAGGAAGTGCAATTGATGATGACATGTTCCAATATAATAATAGAAAAACAAAAAAACAAACAAACAAAACCTATTATTTCTGCTTTAGATATTGGCAGGGCCATTCTAGCCACATCATTTGACAAAAGCACAACACAGCTCAGAAAATTGTTTTGATGACATCAACAATTATCAGACTTAAAATCTGTCCATGTGCTTCAAACTTCTCTCATCTTCTGGGGTTATAAATGGTGGTATTTATGAGATCTCTAAATGATCCCTAGGATTAGGAGCATAGTGTGTAGAGTTGGGAGTGGATATATAGACTGGAGAGATAAAATGGGAACCATGGTGATCCTTGGATTGCCTGTGCCACATACCTTTGCAGTTGTGGTAATAGATTCAGTGCAGATTGGCAATACCGTCTATGAGCACTACCCTAGCACACAGTACAGTGCTTTCTTTTCTTTTTTCCGGGCTTTTGCCTGTAACAGGGAATATACCTTGGATACTACTGGGTTGTGTGTGGAAGATAACAATCATTGGATCAGTTCAAAGCTATTGGAGCTGCCAGTTAATAGGCTAAGCTTCAGACTACATCCTTCAAATGGATAAGTAGGGTCCAGTCTAGATGCATTTCTGGATCCCCAGAATACATGAATAGCATACAGTGTTCTAGAGTAGTATCCAGCTTAAAGATACTTTTGTTGCTCTTGTGTTTTCCCTCTTCTGTATACCCCAAGTTCATGCCGCTTTCTTGGCATGACTCACAAATGAGCCTTTGTGTAGTAACCTGTGGTATATGAGAGGAGTTGTCTGAATAGAGATGAAATATTGAGTCATGGCAAACACAACTGTGGAAATAGAAACCATCCAGGGGCAAATGTTGTAAAATTAAAATAGTCTGTGAAAGAAAAATGCTTTTGCTTTCAGAAGGAGAGTGAATGGAGTTCTTCACTAAGCTGGAAGGGGGCTAATAAAGGACTTTTTTTTTTACTGGAGAATTTAATAAGAATTAACCAAAACCCAGGTGCAATTATTCTTACAGGAGTGAACTGGATAGATGGGTAGAGTTTGGCTAGTATAAGATACTTGATTTAATGACATTTGAGGTCCTTTTTCGAAATCATGATCAATAAATTCTGCCCTATGTGACATTTCTACTATATTTGTTTGAAAGATGAATAAACTAGGATACATAGATATAGATTTATAGTATAGTTCTTGAACATTCATGATGTGACATTTAAATATGTATCATCAGGACATATTCTAGAGCTCTGCATTAGGCACAAATAATCTATAGCTCCTGGGGACATACACGCAAATGAACAAACATGACTTTATAGTGTTTCTTGTCTTCATAATGGAATACATTTTATGAATAATCTAAAAGCAATAGGTTCAGTTTCTATGTTCTTAGAGACAGAAACTAAAAGACCCTAAAAACTCTAAAAAATAAAAAAATAATAAAAAAGAAGAGAAAAGAAAAGAAAATAAACTTGAAGCTTTAAACAAACAACAAAAACCCTAAAAAAAACAACAAAAAAAACCAAAAACACAAACAAATAAACTACAAAATAACATAACATTTTTGAAAAAAGAAAACTAAAAGAACCTAAAACCCTAAAGAAAAAGAAACAAAAAAATCAACAAAAAATTCTAGATCTCTACAAAGAACGAGAAAAACATAAAATCGTTACCACAAACAAACAAACAAACAAGCAAAGAACACCAAAAACCACACTAAGGCTTAAAAAAAAAGAAAAAAAATTAAACTTGCCAAATACACTGAGAACAACCCTAAAATCAATTAAAAACGGTAAAAAAAAAATCCTAAAACAATAAAGCAAATCCTAAAACCCTAAAAAACCCTAAAATTATTAAACAAACACTAAATGACCCAAAAAATCTAATTTTATAATTCTTAATAAATATTTTTAAAACCCTAAAATTCTATAAATAAGAAAACACAAGAACTCTAAAAAGACCCTGAAAAAATTATAAAACTGTGTCTTTCTGCACAAAATCAGGCCATTCTGTCTTCCATCACTGAATGGGGAGGGCTCACTATCCCTCATCACTATCTGATAAGGTAAAGACAGTTGATGAGGGATGAACAGTCAGTTTTCATCAAAGGTATTCCTTTTGAAGGTGATAGATTGTTCATGCTCTACTGGAAGCCAGATGTCCAAGAGTTTATGGGAAACACAAATGATTTGAATGGGTTGTAACAAAGGGGAGAAAATGAGATATGAAGTTGGCAGTAGGAGTTAGGTGGGAATGGGCCGTGTTTTGTTCTGGGAGGAGTTACTAAAAGAATTGGAAAGTAAATTTCATCAAAATATTTGTGTGCAATTCTCAAGGTATTAAGGAAAGTAGTTCTTAATATACCATGTCTGTACTGAACACATACAGACCACTTATATTGCCATCTTCTAAATAACAACTTCTTATACAGCAGTTTCATTACATTGAGGGCAAAAGTAATCCATAGGTTATTTAAAATAAAGAAGAATCTGGGGAGATGGCCCAGGGGTAAAGCTAAGTGTTTGGTCAAACTTTAACCTGCAACAACGGTGCTTATGAATGGGAGTGGGAGAGACAGAAGGATGACAGTGGCTTCCTGAATGTCAGCCTCACTCCTAGTTCAGCAAGAAACCCTGTCACGAGGGGAAATTAAGGAGTGAATTAACAGAAAACAGTATACCCTTCCCAATCCTCTGCACTTACGAGTATATTTCTGTATGCATACACACATCAATATGATTATTGTATAAAAGAGGTTACTTTCCATAAATTATAGGCAAAAGCAATGTTGTTTTAGCCTAGAGACCTGAAGACTTTTATATCATTAGGGTCCTAGAGAAACTCTCAAGATATTGAGGATGGGTATAACTTCTTCGTGTGCAAAGAAAACCTCAGTTAAGTGTGTGTGTCAGTGACTCTAAACATCTTTCCTCCTCTAGATTCCTATTTATTCCACAGAATGGTCTATAAATAATGAAATTATGAAAATAAGACTTTTGATTTGCATTTCCCTGATGATTAAAGATGTTGAACATTTTTTTCAGGTGCTTCTCTGCCATTCAGTATTACACGAGTGAGAAATCTTTGTTCAGATCTGAGCCCCATTTTTTAATGGGGTTATTTGATTTTATGGAGTCTACCTTCTTGAGTTCTTTATATATATTGGAAATTAGTCCATTGTCCGATTTGGGATAGGTAAAGATCCTTTCCCAATCTGTTAGTGGTCTTTTTGTCTTATTGATTCAGAGCCACTACTCAAATAAATTACACCCTTGCACTAAGCAAGGCTTTTTAATCTCTTTAAAGGACTACTGGTGTATGGGGGTCCATGTAATTTTTCAGTTCCCAGTCTGCACCATTTTTCGGTGGTGGCAGCAAGAAGCAGGTCATAAACATAATGAAGAAGAAAAACTTGGGGGATTTCTGACCTGAACTGTGCCAAGTCTGAATGGAAGGCTTCATCAAAGAGAATAGGAGAGTTCTTGAATTTTTGAGGTAAATGTCTCAAAGTTAGTTTGTCCAGCCTATCCCTAATCTGGGTCTCTCACTTGAAAGCAAAGATTACCTGACTCATGGGATGTAGTTTTAGGCAGAAGAATGTGTCCTTCAGGTGCAGGACTATATAACAATGTCTGTCAGGGTGGAGAGAACTAAGTAGATTGTAGGAGTTAAAGACAATAGGATGAATATTTCATACTCTTTCGTTTACTTTTATTAAGTCTTGTACTGGCAGATAAACATTAGTGCCTGGCTTTTTAACTGGTAGTAATGGAGTATTCCAGGGAGATTGACAAGGGACCAAAACACCTAGTTCTATGAGCCTTTGAATGTGAGGTCTGATGCCCTCTTGGGCCTCTCTGCTCATGTGGTATTGTTGTACCCCAATAAAAGTCGCACCAGTTTTCAGCTTCATAATGATGGGGGGCACCCTCTTTGCCTCTCCCATACCTTCCATCTCTGCCCAGGCGTGAAGATAATCTCTCTAACCAGGTCCATTCTAGAACTTTTCTCGATGTGGCTTGAGGCTCATATAATCTATATACTTCTAATTTTAAAACTAAAATTATATAGAGAGGGGCTTATCAAGAGATTGAATTTTCTTCCAAGGAGAAGCTTATTTTGGCTTTTAATGTGATAGTAAGTCTCTAACCAACAATGGGGTTGACATTCAAGAACGTTGAGGAAGGAATGAGTTACTTGGCTTCTTCTTAAATTAACTTTCAACAAGTCCCTTCCACTCGACTCTAGCCCCGGTCTACCTTGCCAGCAGAGTCTTGCCCAACACCCGCAAGGGCCCACACGGGACTCCCCACGGGACCCTAAGACCTCTGGTGAGTGGAACACAGCGCCTGCCCCAATCCAATCGCGCGGAACTTGAGACTGCGGTACATAGGGAAGCAGGCTGCCCGGGCCTGATCTGGGGCACAAGTCCCTTCCGCTCAACTCGAGACTCGAGCCCCGGGCTACCTTGCCAGCAGAGTCTTGCCCAACACCCGCAAGGGCCCACACGGGACTCCCCACGGGACCCTAAGACCTCTGGTGAGTGGAACACAGCGCCTGCCCCAATCCAATCGCACGGAACTTGAGACTGCGGTACATAGGGAAGCAGGCTACCCGGGCCTGATCTGGGGCACAAGTCCCTTCCGCTCGACTCGAGCCCCAGGCTACCTTGCCAGCAGAGTCTTGCCCAACACCCGCAAGGGCCCACACGGGACTCCCCACGGGATCCTAAGACCTCTGGTGAGTGG
The DNA here is from genome assembly GCF_000001635.26 of Mus musculus. NCBI lineage: Eukaryota > Metazoa > Chordata > Mammalia > Rodentia > Muridae > Mus > Mus musculus. Next base: position 39,268,432 of record NC_000087.7, read on the forward strand.
AACACAGCGCCTGCCCCAATCCAATCGTGCGGAACTTGAGACTGTGGTACATAGGGAAGCAGGCTACCCGGGCCTGATCTGGGGCACAAGTCCCTTCCTCTTGACTTGAGCCCCGGGCTACCTTGCCAGCTGAGTCGCCTGACACCCGCAAGGGCCCACACAGGATTCCACATGTGATCCTAAGACCTCTAGTGAGTGGAACACAACTTCTGCCAGGAGTCTGGTTCGAACACCAGATATCTGGGTACCTGCCTTGCAAGAAGAGAGCTTGCCCACAGAGAATACTCTGCCCACTGAAACTAAGGAGAGTGCTACCCTCCAGGTCTGCTCATAGAGGCTAACAGAGTCACCTGAAGAACAAGCTCTTAACAGTGACAACTAAAACAGCTAGCTTCAGAGATTACCAGATGGCGAAAGGCAAACGTAAGAATCCTACTAACAGAAATCAAGACCACTCACCATCATCAGAACGCAGCACTCCCACCCCACCTAGTCCTGGGCACCCCAACACAACCGAAAATCTAGACCCAGATTTAAAAACATTTCTCATGATGATGATAGAGGACATCAAGAAAGACTTTCATAAGTCACTTAAAGAATTACAGGAGAGCACTGCTAAAGAGTTACAGGCCCTTAAAGAAAAGCAGGAAAACACAGCCAAACAGGTAGAAATCATTAAAGAAAAACAGGAAAACACATCCAAACAGGCGATGGAAATGAACAAAACCATACTAGAACTAAAAGGGGAAGTAGACACAATAAAGAAAACCCAAAGCGAGGCAACGCTGGAGATAGAAACCCTAGGAAAGAGATCTGGAAACATAGATGCGAGCATCAGCAACAGAATACAAGAAATGGAAAAGAGAATCTCAGGTGCAGAAGATTCCATAGAGAACATCGACACAACAGTCAAAGAAAATACAAAATGCAAAAGGATCCTAACTCAAAACATCCAGGTAATCCAGGACACAATGAGAAGACCAAACCTACGGATAATAGGAATCGATGAGAATGACGATTTTCAACTTAAAGGGCCAGCTAATATCTTCAACAAAATAATAGAAGAAAACTTCCCAAACATAAAATAAAGAGATGCCCATGATCATACAAGAAGCCTACAGAACTCCAAATAGACTGGACCAGAAAAGAAATTCCTCCCAACACATAATAATCAGAACAACAAATGCATTAAATAAAGATAGAATATTAAAAGCAGTAAGGGAGAAAGGTCAAGTAACATACAAAGGCAAGCCTATCAGAATTACACCAGACTTTTCACCAGAGACTATGAAAGCCAGAAGAGCCTGGACAGTTGTTATACAGACACTAAGAGAACACAAATGCCAGCCCAGGCTATTATACCCAGCCAAACTCTCAATTACCATAGATGGAGAAACCAAAGTATTCCACGACAAAACCAAATTCACACAATATCTTTCCACGAATCCAGCCCTTCAAAGGATAATAACAGAAAAGAAGCAATACAAGGACGGAAATCACGCCCTAGAACAACCAAGAAAGTAATCATTCAACAAACCAAAAAGAAGACAGCCACAAGAACAGAATGCCAACTCTAACAACAAAAATATAAGGGAGCAACAATTACTTTACCTTAATATCTCTTAATATCAATGGACTCAATTCCCCAATAAAAAGACATAGACTAACAGACTGGTTACACAAACAGGACCCAACATTCTGCTGCTTACAGGAAACCCATCTCAGGGAAAAAGACAGACACTACCTCAGAGTGAAAGGCTGGAAAACAATTTTCCAAGCAAATGGACTGAAGAAACAAGCTGGAGTAGCCATTTTAATATCGGATAAAATCAACTTCCAACCCAAAGTTATCAAAAAAGACAAGGAGGGACACTTCATACTCATCAAAGGTAAAATCCTCCAAGAGGAACTCTCAATTCTGAATATCTACGCACCAAATGCAAGGGCAGCCACATTCATTAGAGACACTTTAGTAAAGCTCAAAGCATACATTGCACCTCACACAATAATAGCGGGAGACTTCAACACACCACTTTCTTCAAAGGACAGATCGTGGAAACAGAAACTAAACAGGGACACAGTGAAACTAACAGAAGTTATGAAACAAATGGACCTGACAGATATCTACAGAACATTTTATCCTAAAACAAAAGGATATACCTTCTTCTCAGCACCTCACGGGACCTTCTCCAAAATTGACCATATAATTGGTCACAAAACAGGCCTCAATAGATACAAAAATATTGAAATTGTCCCATGTATCCTATCAGACCACCATGGCCTAAGACTGATCTTCAATAACAACATAAATAATGGAAAGCCAACATTCACGTGGAAACTGAACAACACTCTTCTCAATGATACCTTGGTCAAGGAAGGAATAAAGAAAGAAATTAAAGACTTTTTAGAGTTTAGTGAAAATGAAGCCACAACGTACCCAAACCTATGGGACACAATGAAAGCATTTCTAAGAGGAAAACTCATAGCTCTGAGTGCCTCCAAGAAGAAACGGGAGACAGCACATACTAGCAGCTTGACAACACATCTAAAAGCCCTAGAAAAAAAGGAAGCAAATTCACCCAAGAGGAGTAGACGGCAGGAAATAATCAAACTCAGAGGTGAAATCAACCAAGTGGAAACAAGAAGAACTATTCAAAGAATTAACCAAACGAGGAGTTGGTTCTTTGAGAAAATCAACAAGATAGATAAACCCTTAGCTAGACTCACTAAAGGGCACAGGGACAAAATCCAAATTAACAAAATCAGAAATGAAAAGGGAGACATAGCAACAGATCCTGAAGAAATCCAAAACACCATCAGATCCTTCTACAAAAGGCTATACTCAACAAAACTGGAAAACCTGGACGAAATGGACATATTTCTGGACAGATACCAGGTACCAAAGTTGAATCAGGATCAAGTTGACCATCTAAACAGTCCCATATCACCTAAAGAAATAGAAGCAGTTATTAATAGTCTCCCAACCAAAAAAAGCCCAGGACCAGATGGGTTTAGTGCAGAGTTCTATCAGACCTTCAAAGAAGATATAATTCAAATTCTGCAGAAACTATTTCACAAAATAGAAGTAGAAGGTACTCTACCCAACTCATTTTATGAAGCCACTATTACTCTGATACCTAAACCACAGAAAGATCCAACAAAGATAGAGAACTTCAGACCAATTTCTCTTATGAATATCGATGCAAAAATCCTCAATAAAATTCTCGCTAACCGAATCCAAGAACACATTAAAGCAATCATCCATCCTGACCAAGTAGGTTTTATTCCAGGGATGCAGGGTTGGTTTAATATATGAAAATCCATCAATGTAATCCATTATATAAACAAACTCAAAGACAAAAACCACATGATCATCTCGTTAGAAGCAGAAATAGCATTTGACAAGATCCAACACCCATTCATGATAAAAGTTTTGGAAAGATCAGGAATTCAAGGCCCATACCTAAACATGATAAAAGCAATCTACAGCAAACCAGTAGCCAACATCAAAGTAAATGGAGAGAAGCTGGAAGCAATCCCACTAAAATCAGGGACTAGACAAGGCTGCCCACTTTCTCCCTACCTTTTCAACACAGTACTTGAAGTATTAGCCAGAGCAATTCGACAACAAAAAGAGGACAAAGGGGATACAAATTGGAAAAGAGGAAGTCAAAATATCACTTTTTGCAGATGATATGATAGTATATATAAGTGACCCTAAAAATTCTACCAGAGAACTCCTAAACCTGATAAACAGCTTCGGTGAAGTAGCTGGATATAAAATAAACTCAAACAAGTCAATGGCCTTTCTCTATAAAAAGAATAAACAGGCTGAGAAAGAAATTAGGGAAACAACACCCTTCTCAATAGTCACAAATAATATAAAATATCTTGGCGTGACTCTAACTAAGGAAGTGAAAGATCTGTATGATAAAAACTTCAAATCTCTGAAGAAAGAAATTAAGGAAGATCTCAGAAGATGGAAAGATCTCCCATGCTCATGGATTGGCAGGATCAACATTGTAAAAATGGCTATCTTGCCAAAAGCAATCTACAGATTCAATGCAATCCCCATCAAAATTCCAACTCAATTCTTCAACGAATTCGAAGGAGCAATTTGCAAATTTGTCTGGAATAACAAAAAACCTAGGATAGCAAAAAGTCTTCTCAAGGATAAAAGAACTTCTGGCGGAATCACCATGCCAGACCTAAAGCTTTACTACAGAGCAATTGTGATAAAAACTGCATGGTACTGGTATAGAGACAGACAAGTAGATGAATGGAATAGAATTGAAGACCCAGAAATGAACCCACACACCTATGGTCACTTGATCTTCGACAAGGGAGCTAAAACCATCCAGTGGAAGAAAGACAGCATTTTCAACAATTGGTGCTGGCACAACTGGTTGTTATCATGTAGAAGAATGTGAATCGATCCATACTTATCTCCTTGTACTAAGGTCAAATCTAAGTGGATCAAGGAACTTCACATAAAACCAGAGACACTGAAACTTATAGAGGAGAAAGTGGGGAAAAGCCTTGAAGATATGGGTACAGGGGAAAAATTCCTGAACAGAACAGCAATGGCTTGTGCTGTAAGATCGAGAATTGACAAATGGGACCTAATGAAACTCCAAAGTTTCTGCAAGGCAAAAGACACCGTCAATAAGACAAAAAGACCACCAACAGATTGGGAAAGGATCTTTACCTATCCTAAATCAGATAGGGGACTAATATCCAACATTTATAAAGAACTCAAGAAGGTGGACTTCAGAAAATCAAATAACCCCATTAAAAAATGGGGCTCAGAACTGAACAAAGAATTCTCACCTGAGGAATACCGAATGGCAGAGAAGCACTTGAACAAATGTTCAACATCCTTAATCATCAGGGAAATGCAACTCAAAACAACCCTGAGATTCCACCTCACACCAGTCAGAATGGCTAAGATGAAAAATTCAGGTGACAGCAGATGCTGGCGTGGATGTGGAGAAAGAGGAACACTCCTCCATTGTTGGTGGGAGTGCAGGCTTGTACAACCACTCTGGAAATCAGTCTGGCGGTTCCTCAGAAAACTGGACATAGTACTACCGGAGGATCCAGTAATACCTCTCCTGGGCATGTATCCAGAAGATGCCCCAACAGGTAAGAAGGACACATGCTCCACTGTGTTCATAGCAGCCTTATTTATAATAGCCAGAAGCTGGAAAAACCTAGATGCCCCTCAACAGAGGAATGGATACAGAAAATGTGGTATATCTACACAATGGAGTACTACTCAGCTATTAAAAAGCATGAATTTATGAAATTCCTAACCAAATGGATGGACCTTGAGGGCATCATCCTGAGTGAGGTAACACATTCACAAAGAAACTCACACAATATGTATTCACTGATAAGTGGATATTAGCCCCAAACCTAGGATACCCAAGATATAAGATATAATTTGCTAAACACATGAAACTCAAGAAGAATGAAGACTGAAGTGTGGACACTATGCCCCTCCTTAGATTTGGGAACAAAACACCCATGGAAGGAGTTACAGAGACAAAGTTTGGAGCTGAGATGAAAGGATGGACCATGTAGAGACTGCCATATCCAGGGATCCACCCCATAATCAGCATCCAAACACTGACACCATTGCATACACTAGCAAGATTTTATTGAAAGGACCCAGATGTAGCTGTCTCTTGTGAGACTATGCCGGGGCCTAGCAAACACAGAAGTGGATGCTCACAGTCAGCTAATGGATGGATCATAGGGCTCCCAGTGGAGGAGCTAGAGAAAGTAGCCAAGGAGCTAAAGGGATCTGCAACCCTATAGGTGGAACAACATTATGAACTAACCAGTACCCCGGAGCTCTTGACTCTAGCTGCATATATATCAAAAGATGGCCTAGTCGGCCATCACTGGAAAGAGAGGCCCATTGGACTTGCAAACTTTATATGCCCCAGTACAGGGGAACACCAGGGCCAAAAAGGGGGAGTGGGTGGGCAGGGGAGTGGGGGTGGGTGGATATGGGGGACTTTTGGTATAGCATTGGAAATGTAAATGAGTTAAATACCTAATAAAAAATGGAAAAAAAATTAACTTTCTGTGGTCCAAGAGTATGGTTTCTGATCAGTAGCCACGATTACACCTTTTTTTGTTTTGTTTTGTTTTGTTTTGTTCTTTTTTTGGTTTTTTGCTGGGTTGTTGTTGTTGTTGTTGTTGTTGTTGTTGTTGTTGTTGTTGTTGTTGTTCTTCTTCTTCTTCTTCTTCTTCTTCTTCTTCTTCTTCTTCTTCTTCTTCTTCTTCTTCTTCTTCTTCTTCTTCTTCTTCTTCTTCTTCTTCTTCTTCTTCAATTTCTCCAGTGGCTCTTTCAGGACTGATATTTCTGCTCTAGTATCAATAATGAAATCTGTGGGTGTCCCCTCCAGAGTTAGGACTGCCCCAGGCTTGGGGAGGGGTCTGAGCCCGGCCTTTCTAGTGATCGTCTTTTAGGAGAAAAACTTTGAGCTGTCTGGTATTTGTTTCTTTTTTTGGGCAGTCTCTTGCCCAGTGTACCTTTTCTTTATAGTATGCACATTGGTCCTTATCTAGAGGTCATGGAGGTCCTCTGGAGTTCTGAGGTCTTTTCGGCCCTGTGTTACCCAGGTACTCTTTCTGCCTACTTTGTCTACCTTTTCTATAAACTTCTTTATCACCTGTGAATACAGCCGCAAACCTAGTTACATTTTTTTTCAAGGCATCTATCTCGTCAATTTTCTCTTTCCTCAGCCTCTCTTTTTATTTGTCTTTTTTCTTCTTCAGTCTCAATCTCTTTTTAATATATTTATGAGTTATTTTCCTCATTTACATTTCCAACACTATCCCAAAAGTTCCCCCATACCCTCCCTCTCCTCCACTCCCTTACCCATTCACTACCACTTTTTGACACTGGCGTTCCCCTGTACTGGGGCATAATTAGTGTGCATGCCCAATCGGGCTCTCTTTCCAGTGATGGCCTACTAGGCAATCTTTTGATACATATGCAGGTACAGTCAAGAGCTTTGTGCTACTGGTTAGTTCATAATGTTGTTCCACCAATAGCATTGCAGATCCCTTTAGCTGCTTGGACATTTTCTCTAGCTCCTCCATTCGGGGCCCTGTTATCCATCAAATAGCTTACTGTGAGCATCCACTTCTTTGTTTGCTAGGCCCTGGCATAATCTCACAAGAGACAGCTATATCAGTTTCCATTCAGAAAAACCTTGCAAGTGTATGGAGTGGTGTCAGTGTTTGGAAACTGATTAGGGGATGGATCCCTTCATATGGCAATCTCTAGATGGTCCATCCTTTTGTCTAAGCTCCAAACTTTGTCTCTGTAACTCCTTTCATGGGTGCTTTGTTTCCAATTCTAAGAAGGGGCAAAGTGTCCGCACTTTGGTCTTCGTTCTTCTTGATTTTCATGTGTTTGGCAAATTGTATCTTATATCTTGGAGGTATTCTAGGTTTCAGGGCTAATATCCACTTATTAATGTGTACATATCATTAGCATTCTTTTGTGATTGAGTTACCTCACACAGGATGATGCTCTCCAGGTCCAAACATTTGCCTATAAATTTCATAAACTCATTCTTTTTAATAGATTTACTATTAGTAGTAGAACTCCATTGTGTAAATGTACCACAATTTTGTAACCATTTTCTGTTGACAGTTATCTGGATTCTTTCCAGCTTTTGGCTATTATAAATAAGGCTGCTATGAACATAGTGGAACATGTGTCTTACTAGTTGGAACAGCTTCTGCATATATGCCCAAGAGAGGTATTGTGGGATCCTCTCGTAGTACAATGTCCAATTTTCTGAAGAACCGCCAGACTGATTTCCAGAGTTGATTTAAAAGCTTGCAATTCCACCAACAATGGAGGAGTTTTCTGCTTTCTCCTCATCCTTGCCAGCATCTGCTGTCATCTGAATATTTGATCTTAGCCATTCTTACTGGTGTGAGATGGAATTTCAGGGTTGTTTTGATTTACATTTCAATGCTGATTAATTATGGAGAACATTGTTTCAGGTGCTTCTTAGCCATTCGGTATTCCTCAGGTGAGAATTCTTTCTTTAGCTCTGAGCCCAGTTTTTTAATGGGGTTATTTCATTTTCTGGAGTCATCCTTCTTGAGTTCTTTATATATATTTGATATTTGTCCCCTAACTGATTTAGGATAGTGAAAGATCCTTTCACAATCTGTTGGTGGACTTTTTGTCTTATTGAAGGTGTCTTTTGCCTTACAAAAGATTTGCAGCTTTATGAGGTCCCATTCTATATCTTACAATGCAAGCCATTTGTCTTCTATTCAGGAATTTTTCCCCTGTTCACATATCTTTGAGGCTTTTCCCCACTTTCTCCTCTACAAGTTTCTGTTTCTCTGATTTTATGTAGAGCTCCTTGATCCACTTACATTTGACCTTAGTACAAGGAGATAGGAATGGATTGATTCACATTCTTCTACATGATAACCACCAATTGTGCCAGCACCATTTGTTGAAAATGCAGTCTTTTTTTCCACTGGATACTTTTAGCTCCCTTGTAGAAGATCAATTGACAATAGGTGTGTTGGTTTATTTCTGGGTCTTCAGTTCTATTTCATTGGTCTACTTCTCTGTCACTATATCAGTACCATGCAGTTTTTATCACAATTGCTCTGTAGTACAGCTTTGGGTCAGGCATGGTGATTGCACAAGAGGTTCTTTTATCCATGAGAAGAGTTTTTCAATCCTAGGTTTTGTTTATTCCCAATGTATTTGCAGATTGCCCTTTCTAATTCGTTGAAGAATTGAGTTGGAATTTTAATGGGGATTTTATTGAATCTGTAGATTTCTGTTTGCAAGATGGCCATTTTTACAATGTTGATACTGACAATCCATGATAATGGACGTTCTTTCCATCTTCTGAGATCTTCTTTAATTTCTTTCTTCAGAGACTTGAAATTCTTATCATACAGACCTTCCACTTCCTTAGTTAGAGTCATGCCAAATTATTTTATATTATTTGTGACTATTGAGAAGGATGATATTTCTCTAATTTCATTCTCAGCCTGTTTATTCTTTGTGAAGAGAAAGGCCATTGACATGTTTGGTTATTTTTATACCCAGCTAAATCACCGAAGTTGTTTTTCAAGTTTAGGTTTTCTCTGGTTGAATTTTTAGGTTCACTTATATATGCTATCATATTATCTGCAAAAAGTGATATTTTGAATTCTTCTTTTCCAATTTGTATCCCCTTGGTCTCCTTTCGTTGTCAAATTACTCTGTCTAGGACTTCAAGAACAATGTTGAATAGGTAGGGAGAAAGTGGGCAGCCTTGTCTAGTCACTGATTTTAGTGAGATTGCTTCCAGCTTCATACCATTTCATTTGATGTTGGGTACTGGTTTACTGTAAACTGCTTTTATCCTGTTTATGTATGGGCCTTGAATTCCTGATTCTTCCAAGACTTTTATCAAGAATAGGTTTTGGGTATACTTAAATGATTTCTTTGCATATAATGAGATGATCATGTGGTTTTGTCTTTGAGTTTATTTATATAATGGATTATGTTGATGGATTGCCATATATTAAACCATCCCTGTATCCCTGGTATAAAACCTACTTGGTATTGATGAATGAAATTTTTAATGTGTTCTTGGATATGATTAGGGATAATTTTACCGAGTATTTTTGTTTCGATATTCATAAGGGCCATTTTTCTGAAGTACTTTATCTTTGTTGGATCTTTCTGTGGTTTAGGTATCAGAGTAATTGTGGCTTCATAGAATGAGTTGGGTAGAGTACCTTCTACTGATATTTTGTGGAATTGTTTGTGCAGAACTGGAATTAGATATTCTTTGAAGGTCTGACAGAACTCTGCATTAAACCTATCTGTTCCTTTTTTTTTTTTGGTTGGGAGACTATTAATGCCTGCTTCTATTTCTTTAGGGTACATGAGACTGTTTAGATCATTAAATTGATCCTGTTTTAATTTTGGTACCTGTTATCTGTCTAGAAATTTGTCCATTTTGTCCAGGTTATCCTGTTCTTTTGAGTATAACCTGTTGTAGAAGGATCTGATGGTGTTTTGTTTTTCTTCAGGATCTGTATTTATGTCTCCCTCTTCAATTCTGATTTTGTTAATTAGGATGCTGTCTCTGTGCCTTAAGGGATGCTAGCTAAGGATTTATCTATCTTTTTGATTTCCTCAAAGAACCAAATCCTCTTTGGTTGATTATTTAAGGAGTTCTTCTTTTTTCCACTTGGTTAATTTCACCCCTGAGTTTGATTATTTCCTTCCATCTACTCCTCTTGATTGAATTTGCTTCCTTTATTCTGGAGATTTTTCGTTTGTTTTCAAGCTGCTTGTATGTGCTCTCTCTGGTTTCTTTTTGGAGGCACTCAAATCTATGAGTTTCCCTCTTAGTAAACATTTCATTGATTCTCATAAGTTAGGGTATATTGTAGCTTTATTTTCATTAAACTCTAAAATGTCTTTAATTTCTTTCTTTATTCCTTCCTTGACCAAGGTATCACTGAAAAGACTTTTGTTCATTTTCAACATGAATGTTGGCTTTCCATTATTTATGTTGTTATTGAAGATCAATCAGCCTTAGTCCTTGGTGGTCTGATAGCATGCTTTGGACAATTGCAATATTTTTGATCAGTTGAGGCCTGTTTTGTGACCAATTATATGGTCAATTTTGGAAAAGGTACCATGATGTGCTGAGAAGAAGTTATATCCTTTTGTTACAGGATAAAACATTCTGTAGATATCTATGAAGTCCATTTGTTTAATAACTTCTGTTAGTTTCACTGTGTCCCTGTTTAGTTTCTGTTTCCAAGATTTGTCCATTGATAAAAGTGGTTTGTTGAAGCCTCCCACTATTATTGTGTGAGCTGCAATGTGTGCTTTGAGCTTTCTTTAATGAATGGGACTGCCCTTGCATTTGTGGCATAGATATTCAGAATTGAGAGTTCCTCTTGGAGGATTTTACCTTTGATGAGTGTGAAGTGTCCTTCTTTGTCTTTTTTGATAACTTTAGGTTTGAAATCAATTTTAAACGATATTTGAATGGTTACTCCAGCTGATTTCTTCAGACCATTTGCTTGGAAAATTATTTTCCAGCCTTTCACTCTGAGATAGTGTCTGTCTTTTTTCCTGATATGGGTTTCCTGTAAGCAGCAGACTATTGGATCCTGTTTTTGTAGCCAGTCTGTCAGTATATGTCTTTTTATTGGGGAACTGAATTCATTTATATTAAGAGATATAAAGGAAAAGTAATTGTTGCTTCCTATTTTTAGGGTGTTGTTGTTGTTAGAGTTTGTATTCTGTTCTTGTGGCGGCCTCTTTTTGGTTTGTTGAGGGATTACTTTCTTGCTTTTTCTAGGGCATGGTTTCTGTCCTTGTATTGTTATTTTTTTCTGTTATTATCCTTTGAAATGCTGGATTCATGGAAAGTTAATGTGTGAATTTATTTTTTTATCGTGAAATAATTTGATTTCTCCATCTATGGTAATTGAGAGTTTGGCTGGGTATAATAGCCTGGGCTGGCATTTGTGTTCTCTTAGTGTCTGTAAAACATCTGCCAAGGATCTTCTGTCTTTCATAGTCTCTGGTGAAAAGTCTGGTGTAATTCTGATAGGCCTGCCTTTATATGTTACCTGACCTTTTTACCTAACTACTTTTAACAGTATATCTCTATTTAGTGCATTTCTTCTTCTGATTATTTTGTGTCAGGAGGAATTTTTTTTCTGGTGCAGTCTATATGGAATTCTGTAGGCTTCTTCTATGTTCATGGGCATGTCTTTCTTTAGGTTTAACAAGTTTTCTTCTATAATTTTTGAAGATAATTGCTGGACCTTTAAGTTGAAAATCTTCATTCTCATCTACTCCTATTACCCGTAGGTTTGGACTTCACATTGTGTCCTGGATTTCCTGGATGTTTGAGATAGGGTCTTTTGCATTTTTTATTTTATTTGATTGCTGTTCCAATGTTCTCTATGGAATCTTCTGCACCTGACATTCTCTCTTCCATCTCTTGTATTCTGGTGCTGATGCTCATATTTATGGTTCCAGATTTCTCGCCTAGGTATTCTATCTCCAGTGTTGCCTTACTTTGGGGATTCTTTATTGTGTCTACTTCACTTTTTAGGTCTTGGATGGTTTAATCCAATTCCATCACCTGTTTGTTCGTGTTTTCCTTCAATTCTTTTAGGGTTTTTTTGTGCTTCCTCTTAAGTTCTTCTACCTATTTAGCAGTGTTCTCCTGTATTTCTTTAAGTGAGTTAATAAAGTCATTCTTGATATCCTTTCCCATCAACCTGAGATATGCTATTAAATATAGGACTACCTTTTCGGGTGTTTTGACCTTTCCAGGACTGGGTTAGGTGGGAGTGCTGTAATTCTGATGTAGGTGAGTGGTCTTGGTTTCTGTTAGTAAGATTCTTATGTTTGCCTTCCATCATCTGGTAATCTCTGGAGTTAGTTGTTATAATTGTCTCTGTTTATATCTTGTTCCTCAGGTGATTATTTTAGCCTCTATCAGCAGACCTGGGAGACTAGTTTTCTCCTGAGTTTCAGTGTTCAGAGTACTCTCTGCAGGCATGATCTCCTCTTGCAGAGAAGGTGCCCAGATATCTGGTGTTCGAACTTTCCTCCAGGCAGATGTTGTGATCCACTCACTAGAGATACTAAGATCCCATGGAGAGTCTTGTGACTATCTATCCTAAAATGTAACATTTTTTGTTTCATATTATTAATCAGTAGTTTGAAATACGTACTTATTATGGCACTACCCAATGAAGATAGAAAATATTCATAATTACTATTTTTTAAACAATATTGTTTATTTATGTTTAGGTAGGCATGAAATTATTAAGACAAAGTATTCTGCCTTAAATCAATTCTAGGTAACAGTAAAATAGTTCCTATGATCTAGAAGTAAACACAAAAAAATAGACAACAGGAATATATTACTTTAAACCTAGATGATATATATATGTACACAGTATATTTCAAATGAGTCACTAATCTTGTTGTCAGGGATCACAGATGTGTAATCTGCTTGATTACTTTCTCTGCTAGTAGCATAAACAGAACTTTCTGCCACTATATAACAGCAAGCCCTAAGAATTAAATTTCAAGATTGGTTATAAATTTATTTATTCATGTTCTATTACTCGATTATGTGGTTTCTTCAGAAAGTGTTGTAGTATAAAGTTTTGGACTGTAACCAAGAGTAATGCCACTTAACTGTAATATTTTAAATAAACTTCCTAAATTGTGGCATTCTGTAAGGGAATAACAGACATAATCCTATCCTCATGCTTCCCTAAACTTGTAATCTCTAATGTTTCCTCCTCCTATTATGTTGCATGTGTTCTGTCATTCCCTCCTTCCATAAAGGCTTCATCCTTTCTTCCATGCCATGTGCCACTTTGGGGTTCCTTTTCTCCACAGATACTCCAAGTTAAACATAAAATCTAAAAGTTGAAGCTAGACAAAATGTGATTACAGACACGTAGCATTTCTCTTTATAGGCCTAACTTAACGCATTTACTATATAGTATTTTCAAGTTCCATATACTCTCTAGCAAATTTAGTTACAACTGATTGCATCTCCTAGATAATTTGAAAACAGAAGCAACAAAAATTACTGAGCAAGTATCACTAGATAACCATGCTATCTTTTCTACACTCAAGTGTGACATAGGTGAGTCACCAGTTAGTTCTATTTTTAGATATTTTAAGCAAATTCCACACTGATTTTATCCTGGATGTACCAACTTAAACACCCACCAGCAGTAGAGCTGTACTTTATTTCCACATCGCTAATGCTTCTTGACTTTTGTTTTCCTGATTGTACTCATTCTTCAAGGGATGAGCTGGAATTTAAGTTTGGAGAAAAAAAGAGCACCAGAAAATTTTTTTTGTGGGAGCCATAGCTAGTGTTGAAAGATATAAGGAGTAATGTAATAAAGGGAATTGTTTCCTCGAGGTGAGTATCCACCAAGCTAATCCTGCAACGTGTGCAAAGAAATGTCCTAAGGATTTGTCTGTTCATAGCAGAAAAACAACATATCAAATTTATGGAAACGTATTCAAGGAAGCAGGCAGGTTCTATCATAAGCATGCAAAAGAACTTGGCAACATCCACCATGTAGTTCTTTCGTCAGATTAATGAAGGATACAGAAGTAAAAGAGCCATGGAGTCTTCCTACGTGGTTATGTAAAGCCAATGAGGGCATCCAGGTTGCAGCGAAGTCCCTGAATAGATGCCTAGAGAGGCTTTCTGTGAAGGTATGAAAGGGAAGCCTATATTGTGATATAGCACTCAGGATGTAAGAAGGTCCACAGCTGTGGGATATCTCTCAAAGAAAGCTACAAACAAAGAATGGAACCAGCCCAAGACAGAGAAATATATTGTAGTCATGAAACTAGATAGGAAAAGCTTTTTAAGCCACAACGTACATAAATTTAGGATTTGGGGTTTTTCTAACTAGATTTGATCTTGATTTGTTCCAGTATTTCCTGTTTATGTTTCTTTTCCTCTTATTTTGCATGAGAATGTATATTCATGTCAGTGTACTTTGAAAGTAAACAATGTTTTGTCTTTGATTTTATATGGTGTTACAATTAAGAAATTGTAACCTATTCTAAAAGATAAAATATGATTGTAGTTGTATATGGAATTTTATCTCATGTTAAGCATGATTATACCCTGGAAATTCATATACTTTATTTGCAGTTGTATATTGGATATTGGATACTATGCTAGGCATAACTATTGCTTTCCTTTGGAAATTAACATAATATAATGAGATATGTTTGTATGTCTTATTGACAAGAGGTACACTTATGATGGGTAGTCTTGGTTGTAACCCTGATAATATTAGGAATTCACTAAAACTCTGGGAATTTGTGGCACCTGTGAGGAATATTTTTTTTCCTGATTTGATTATGTGAGATAGGAAGACCAACCCCAAATGTAGATCGTTTGTTCTGTTGTAGAAACAACTCTACAATATAAATTTCATTGATGTTAGTTTTTTAATAAAAGTGTGTAGCTAGGACTAAATTCTAGTAGTTTCAATCAAGATAGTTTTTATGATCTTACACTGTTTCTGTCTTTTATTACAGTGTTTTCTGAACACTGAGGTAGAGATTTGATGGTGACCTCTCTTGTAGGACTGAATGTTAGAAGGTCCCTAAGGCTTTGCATATTATCTGGCTGCAAGTCTCTGTATGTGTTTCCATCTGCTGCATGAGGATACTTCTGTGATGATGAATGAGCAAGATACAGATCTGTGAGTATAGCAAAATGTCAACAGGAGTCATTTAACTTCTATACTCCTTTAGTAGAATAGTTGTATTTGGTCTTTCTCTAGATCCTTGGCATTTCTAGTTTCAGGTTCTTGGTCATTCAAGAATTGTTGAGTATGGATTCCACTTAATGATATCTGTGATTGTATATGCTTGGCACAGGGAATGGCACTATTAGGAGATGTGGTCTTGGAGTAGGTGTGTCACTATAGGTGTGGGCTTAATACCTTCATCTTAGCTGTGAGGAAGTCAGTCTTCCACTAGCAACCTTACAGATGAAGATGTAGAACTCTCAGCTGTGCCAACTCTATGCCTGCTTGGATGCTGCCATTTCCCACCTTGATGATAATGGACTGAACATCTGAACCTGTAAGCTACCTCCAATTAAATGTTGTCCTTTATAAGGCTTGCCTTGGTCATAGTGCCTGTTCACTGCAGTAAAACCCTAAGTAAGACAGCATCTTTAGAGCCTCTTTGTCTAAGAAAGTTAACTTTGGGTATTTTGTTTGTTTGCTTTCCTATCATACAGATTCTTTGTGTATATTATGTTTTCTGGTTTGGGGTTTTGATAAGATAGTGTATGTGAATGTGTGTTTCTGTATCAATATATGTTTTTTTTGTTTGTTTTTTTGTTTTGTGTGTGTGTGTGTGTGTGTGTGTGTGTGTGTTTGTGTGTGTGTGTGTGTGTGTGTGTGTGTGTGCATTTGTTTATTTTCTTTGGTTGTTTTGTCCTATTCAGTTAGTTTGGTTTATTTCACTAGTAATCTTTAGATAAATATTTGTTTCCTAAAAAGTGACAGACAGTTGGAATCTGGATTAGAGGAGAAGTGGGAAGGAACCTGAAGGAGTAACTGTTAGGGGAAACTGTAATCAGAAAATACATCTCAAATATAGCTTCCCCTCCCTCCTCTTCTTGAAGTCCTTCCCAGGAGCTCACCTTCCCCAATGCATTCCTCCTCTCTTTCTCTTCAGAAAAGAAGAGACCTCCCATGGATATAATACTGCCTTGTCATATCAAATTACACACTAGGAACATCCTCTCCTATTAAAGCTAGAAGAGGCAGCTCAATCAGCTGAAAATGTCTCAAAGGCAGGCAACAGAGACAGGGAGAGACTGTTCTCACATTGTTAAGTGTTCCACATGAATCCCAAGCTACATAAATTTTACATATGTGCCAAGGGCCAAGGTCATTCTCATGAATGCTACCTTGTTGGCTCAGTGTCTGTGTGGCCCCAAGAACTCAGGTAAGTTGATATTGTGAATTTTCTTGTGGTTACCTTGACCTCCTTGACTCCAGTAAACCTTCTTCCTATTTCACAGATCCGCTTGAGTCAAATGAAATTTTGGCTATGGTTCTTGCATATGCCTCCATCAATTGCTAGTTGAAGTCTTTCTCATGACAGTTATGCTAGACTCCTATTTGCCAGTATAGCAGAACATTGTTAACAATATCAAGGATGTGCTCTATTTCTTGGCATATGTCTCAAGCTGGTCCAGTCATTGGTTGGCCATTCCCTCAATATTTGTTCTAACTTTACCCCTGCACATCTTGTAGGCAGGAGAAATTGGACGATGAAGATTTTATAGTAGGACTGGTGTCCCATTCCCTCCATTGAAAATCTTGCCTGGATACTGTAGATGGACATTTCAGGCTTCATATTACCCATTGCAAAGAGGGTTAGTTACTGTTACCCTCAATTCACTGTCTTAGATTCTGAGAAATTTCTATTTCTGTAGGTTTCTAGCTCATTTCAGAGATGTATTCCCCCAATCCAGTTGTCTCTTCCAGTACTCCCTCCCTCAATTCTTTCCCCTCATGATCCTTCTGGTTTACATCCAAACGCCAACCCTTTTCCAGTGCTATTCCCATGTCCAATGAAAATGCCTAGTCTATATTCCAATCTCAGTGAGATATCATTTTTGGCATCTTTGGATTACAACATGGTTATCCTTTATAATCAGTACCAACTTATATGTGAATATGTACAATGTTTGCCTTTGTGGGTCTAGGGTACCTCACTCATGGTGATATTATCTTGTGCCATCTATTTTTTGTACAAATTTCAAATTGTCTTTGTTTTTAATAGTTGTGAAGTATTCCACTGTATAAGTGTACCATATTTTCTTTATTCTTTTTTTGATTGAGAGATATCTAGGTTGTTTCCAGTTTCTGGCTATTATGAATAATGTCTCTGTGAACATAATTGAGTAAGTACTCTTAATGTGGTAGGATGGAGTTTCCTTTTTGGTATATACCTAGGAGTGTTATAGCTGTTTTTGTTTTTTGTTTTTTGTTTTTTTTTGTTTGTTTGTTTTTTTGTTTTGTTTTGTTTTGTTTTTTTGTTTTGTTTTTTGTTTTTGTTTTTTTTTGATACAATTACTCCCAATTTTCTGAGACGCCACCAAATTTATTTCCAAAGTTGTTGTACAAGTTTACATTCATACCAGCAATGAAGGAGTCTTCCATTACTTCAACAACCTCAACATAATGTGCTGTCCTTCCTTGACTTTTTTGATAACTTTGTTTTGGAAGTCGATTTTGTTTGATATTAGAATGGCTACTAAAGCTTTTTTCTTCAGACCATTTGCTTGGAAAATTGTTTTCTAGCCTTTTACTCTGATGTGTTGTCTGTCTTTGTCCCTGAGGCAGAATGTGCTGTCATTTAAGTCTTAGATATTAGCCATTCTGATGTTTGTAAGATAAAATCTCAGTGTCATATCATTTTGCATTTACCTTATGACTAAGGATAATGAACATTTCTTTAAGTGCTTCTCAGCCATTAGATTCCTCTATCAAGAATTCTTTGCTTAGCACTGTTCCCCATTTTTAATGTATTATTTGCTTTGTTGATGTTTAATTTGTTGAGTTCTTTATATATTTTGGATATCAATATTCTGTCAGATATAGGGTTGGTTAAGCCATTCTGTAAGCTGACATATTGTTCTATTGGCAGTGCCCCATGCCTTACAAAATATTTTCAGTTTAATGAGGTTTCATTTATCAATTGTTGATCTTAGTGGCTGAACTACTAGAGTTCTGTTTAGGACGTCATCTTCTATGCCAAAGATTTCAAGGTTATTCTCCACTTCCTCTTTTATCAGATTTAGTATATCAGGGTTTCTTGATCAGATCCTTGATCCATTTGGACATGACTTTTGTGCAGGGTAATAGATATGGATCTACGTGTAGTATTCTACAAGCAGATATCCATTACTACCAGCATCATTTGTTGAAAATGTTTCATCTATTCCACTGTAGAGTTTTGGCGTCTTGTTAAAATCAAGTGTTCATATGTACGGATTCACTTCTGTGTCTTCACATCAATTTATTGATCAACCTATCTGTATTTATGCCAATACCATGCAGTCTTTATCGCTTCTTCTCTGTATTACAGCTTGAAACTGGGGATAGGGAACTGGGGGAAGCCAACAGAAAGTTCCAGATTCCAGGAAACAAGAGGATCACAGGACCCTATAGGGATGACATTAGGTGAAATCCCCAACAAAGGGGAGAGAGTACCTGTAGAAACCATATCCAGAGGTTAGGAATTGGGTCTGGTTGAAAGATGGGTCCCCTACCATTTTCAAAAATTTTGACCCCGAATTGTTCATGTTGAAAGGAAATACAGGGACAAAGAATAGAGCAGAGTCTGAAGGAAAAGCCATTCAGAGACTGCCCCATATGGGGATATATCCCATCTGCAGCCACCAAGCCCAGGCACTATTGCTGATGCCAACAAATGCTTGCTGAGAGGAGCCTGATATAGATGTTTCCTGAGAGTCTTTGCCAAATCCTTACTGATACAGATGTGGATGCTTGCAGTCAACCATCAGAATGAGCTTTGGGACCCCAAAGTAGAAGTTAGGGGAAGGACTGAAGGAGCTGAAGAGGTTTGCAATATCATAGGAAAAACAACAATATCAACCAACCAGACTCCTCAGAGCTCCCAGGAACTAAAGCTCCAACCAAATAAAACACATGGAGGGACCCATGGCTTCAGGTGCACATGTAGTAGAGGATGGCCTTATCTGGCATCAATAGGAAGAGAGACTCTTTATAGGAAGTATACTGTTTATTTTCAATTAATTTTGCATCATGTCACTTATGTATACTATTGTATCTGACTAGCAATAGTTTGACTTTTTCCTTTTCAATTTGTATACCTTGATCTTCTTCCTTTCCTTATTGTTGTTTCTAAAACTTTAGGTGCTATACAGAATAGATACAGAGAATATATACTTTTACCATATTATTGCTTTTTAGGGAATATTTTTTTTCTCTCCATTTAATTTGATATTGGGTGTCAGCTTTCAATGTATTGGCTTTATTATGTTCAAGTATGTGACATGTATCCCTCATCTCTTTAAGAATTTATCATCAAAGAGTGTTGGATTTTGTTGGAGTCTTCTTCAACATTGACTATGATAAACTTGTGGTATTTTTTCCTTTTAGTTTGCTTACATGGTAGATTACAGTGAAAGAGTTTGGTATGTTGATCCATCCCTGAATATGTAAAATGAACTCTACTTCATCATAGGGGTGATATTTTTCATATATCTTTGAATTCTGTTTACAAGTATTTTATTGAGTATTTTTAAATCGATGTTTATAAGGGCAATTGGACCGAAATTCTCTTTCTTTGTTGAGTCTTTGTGTGACTTAAGTCTCACATTGACTGTATTCCCATAAAGTAAATTTTGTCAATTTTCCTTCTGTTTTTATCTAGTGAAATAATTTGTGTCTCAGTATTAGCACTTTTTTGAAAGTATGGTATAATCCTGCTCTAAAACCATCTGAACTTGTCTGGTTTTGTTTGGGAGATATTAAATGATAGGTTATATTTCCTTTGGCTATAGGACTGTTCAAGTTGATCTTGATTCGGCTTTACCAAATTGTATCTATTGAGAAAATTGTCCTTTTTATTTTTTCTCTTTTGGTTTTCCATGTTTCTGGAGTACAGGGTTTGAAGTGAAACCCAATGATCTCGGTGTCTGTTGTTATTTCTTCCTCTTCATTTCTAATTTTGTTAATTTGTATGCTTTCCCTCTCTTTCTTTTAGTTAGTTTTGAAAAAAGGTTTGTCCATCCTGATGATTTCCTCAAAGAACCAAATAATTGTTGCCTGATTCTTTGTCTTGTTCTCTTTGATTTTTTTTATTGATTTTTGTTTTGAGTTTGATTATTTCCTGCTGTCTATTTATATTTGGTGGCTGTGCTTCTATTTGAACCAGAGCTTTCTGACATGCTGTTAATTGGTGAGTATGAGATCTCGACAATTTCTTTTGAAGACACTCATAACTATGAACCTTCATCTTAGCTCTGTTTTCATTGTACCCCATTTACTTGGAATTTTGTGCAATTCATTGAATTCTAGAAAATCTTTAATTCCTCTTTCCTTTTTAAATTTACTTCTAATTGCCCTGATGGTTGAAAGCTGATGGCTTCTGGAAGCTTAAAACTTTCTGGCTTATTTTGTGGTTAAATTTGCCCACCTTTGATGATTAATACCTGTGGTTTAATAGTGGAGTACTGATTTAGGACACAGTGCCTTCCCTGCTCAGTGGTAAAAGTTCTTTAACTTGTTTAGCCAGAGAAATTCACATTCACAAGAAAAAGTACTCGCTTCAAAAGAAGGCTTTAGACTTTATTTCTAGGAGAGAGACAAAAGGGGGAACCTATTTTCTATTGTATTCAATTCTAACACTTTCTCAGAATACATGATCATATGGTATTCCATGCTTCTATTTTATAAAAGGTACTATCAAGTTCACAAAATTACTACAAGTCAATAAATCAAATAAGGAATGTCAGGAAGAATGTTTACCTGCAAGTCCCTTGTGATTGGTTATTAATTATATATTCATTAGCTGCTAATAACTCCACAAGTTCATACAAGTTTTAATTAAATTTTATGTCAAGGGTGTCAATCATCTGCCTAGTGTCTCATTCATTTTGAAGTTTTATACAGATAAATCTAGTCAATATTTTATCTTTTGTCTTTGAACATCCTAGAAATTGATCATTCTCAGTTTGTGAAAATACTTATCAGATAATGCATTCATATCTATCATAGAAGGAATAGTTTCTCTGATTATAAATTTGTTTTAAGCCTGCATTTTATCCTAATGCAATTAGTCTTTGACACAAGAAGTCTTACAGAACTTCAACTGCAGCTTTTCAATAAAGAGCTCAAAATTTCATATGTATATTTAGTAATTCTATAAAATTATATAAAGTAGTAAGAAATCATTAATTTATTTACATAGCATTACTACAAGAGAGTACATGTTTGTTGATCTGCATC
The DNA here is from genome assembly GCF_000001635.26 of Mus musculus. Lineage (NCBI taxonomy): Eukaryota > Metazoa > Chordata > Mammalia > Rodentia > Muridae > Mus > Mus musculus. The sequence goes on from NC_000087.7 coordinate 39,290,050, forward strand.
CAATAGGATGGGCTATATGCCAGGGAAAATTATACTCTAGAATACTTAGAGGAATGATCGATTCCTCAAATGAAATGTATGAAGGCCTTGCAATTCAGAGATCCATCACATCTGTCCAAAATGTTGGACTATCTTCAGAAAGTCACTCATTACATTTTCTCTCTCCTAGCGACTTTTTTCATTCGTTATTGTTTCTATTTCCACTTTTAGGTCTTAAACAGTTTATTCAATTACTTCACCTTTTTCATTGTTCATGCCTCTATTTCTTTAAGGGACTTATGTAGTTCTTCTTTAAAGACATCTACCATCTCCATTAAATTGGATTTAAGATCATTTTCTTGTGCTTCACCTATGATGGAACAGCCAGAGTGTTCTACAGTAAGGCATCTGTGGCTAAGTGCTGTCAGGTTTCCCAAATTGTTGTAGAGTGTGTTCTTAGATTGTTCTCTACCTACTTGAATTTTGAGATTATTATAGGTTTATATTGATTTCTACATATGTAATTGTCCGATGCATGGATTTTTGTCTTGTTTTGTTGATGTTTTTATTCCCTTGGTCTCTGTTTCCTCCAGGTTTTCTGGTCTTAATGCCTTGGGGTTCTAGTGACCAGGAAGTCTTCAGATCCAGGAGGGTGTCTTTGCTGAGAGTTTTGTGACTACTCTGTCTTCTGAGGTTTTGGGTGTCAACATTACCTCTGGGTTCCATAGGTAGGGCCTCCAAAAAAAAAAAAAAAAAAAAAAAGCAGAGATCTTCAGCTCAAGTTGTGAGAAGGAATATGGTGTCAGGTCATGGGTTGCACTTTATAGTTGTTCAAAATACTTGAAGGGGAGTTGGTAAGCCTAGAGCCTAGAGTGGAATGTTACCTGGGGTGCCGGAAGTTGGTCTAGACTTTTTGTTTATAATTTCAGCAAACATCCATGTTAATCAAAGGATGTGTAGAAATTATTGTGTGTAAAAAAAATGCCACAGAACTTGAAAAGTACACGATGAGAACTTATAAATTTGTCTTGTTACTTCATGAGTCTTCCAGTCTTATTTCTATTACTACAATAAAATGCTCTAAACAAACCATCTTAGGGAGAAAGGCTTAATTTTCCTTGTAATTAGAAGTTACAATTTGTCACTTTTCATCTAATGAAAGTTCCCTAGGTAGATGGTCACATGTCTGCATTCAGAAGGATTGAGAAATGAGTATATCCTTGTATGTTCTTGTGACTTAGCTACTTTTTTCATTCACAGAAGTGTCCACAGCCCAAATAAAAAATAAAAAATTGTGTCAAATATAATCAGTAGTGGGTGTTCCTATATCAACTAATAATTAAAACAAACGTATGTCAGTCTTTTTTGTTTGTTTGTTTGTTTTTGTTTTTGTTTTTCAAGCCAGGGTTTCTCTGTATAGCCCTGGCTGTCCTGGACTTCCTTTTGTAGACCAGGCTGGCCTCGAACTCAGAAATCTGCCTGCCTCTGCCTTCCAAGTTATGGGATTAAATGTGTGCACCACCATGCCTGGCCCATATGTCAGTCTTATGCACACAATTTTGATTGCTTTATCAAGTGATTCTAGTGTGTGTCAAGATGACAATTAAAATTAAACACCACAACAGACAATAAAGAAACACATTAACAGATGATCTGAAAAACAAAATAAGTATGGTTTGGGGGCTTCTTTGGATGGGAACAATCTCATTTGGCTCAAATATTTGAGTACTTGATCCCATGTTAGTGTAAATTTTTAGGAATAATTAGTTGATATGACCTTGTTGAAGAAGTTGTGTCACTGTGGGTGGGATTTGCGATGTAAACGCTTTTACCATTCCTGGTTAGATTACTCTGTCTGCCTTCAAATTGTTATCCCAATGCCATGTGGGTCTACTTGCTGCTATGCTTTCCATTATGATGACCATGGATTCCAAGGCGCTGAAACCAAGAATAAACCCCTAATAAACTCTTTATTTGTAAGCTGTTTTTGCCACAGTGTCTTATTTTGACAACAGAAAAGTAATTAAAACACTCTAATTCACCTATTTTGTACTTTATGAAATATGTCTTCTATAGTACAATGAGTTTCATGGATCAATAGGGTAAGTTGTACTTCAACTTTATTAATTTTTCAATGGCAGTGATTCTTGGTATTTTTTTATTAATATTCATTTGAGATCATCCAGAATACATAGGCAGAGTTCTGTAATATTTGTAAAATTTGTATTACCTTTCTTTTATTAAGGTGTATGTCACAAATATGTCTTATACATTTTTTATGTATAAATAATAATGAACTGATTACAACTATTGAAATGTCATCTATTACTTGATACAATTATGGTATTTTATAATAACTTTAAAGAATATTGACAGTTAACTCACGGTATATGTATATGATAATATTAAGTATAACAAGTACAAAATTCATTTGTTCTCCAGAACTTATTTTTTATTTTATTCAGTGTAACAATATTGTTATGTATAAATCATAATTGCATGTTTCTGTTTCCTGCCCCAATGATTTGCACTCCCTTATGAAAATAACTCACAGAATTTTTATATTTTTTTATGCTTTAAACAGTGTAACAGTTGGGCCACTTTCTAGCCTCTATGTGGTTAATCAACCTCCCACTGACAATCCTGGTTATTACCTACTAACTTCTTTATGTTACTTTTGTTGCCCTGGAACCAGAGAACTGCCAAACTGGGTCACACTCTTCCAGCACCATTTTCTTTTTTATTTATTTATTTATTTATTTATTTATTTATTTATTTATTTATTTATTTATTTATTTATTTATAATTATTTAATTAATTACTTTTGAATCTAGACACGTTGCTCCAGGTATTTATCATCTGTGCTCGAGGTGTTTATCATCTGGTAGCATTGTTGGAATTGTTTATCTATACTATCTTATAAATAATGATACTTTGATTTCTTCCTTTCTAATTTGTATCTCCTTGATCCTCTTCAGTTGTCTTATTCCTCTAACTAGAATGTCATGTACTCTATTAAATAGATTTGCAGAGACTGTACAGCATTTTCTTGTTCCTGATTTTTGCTGAATTATTTTGAGTATTTCTCAATTTAATATTTTTATTACGTATTTTCTTCAATTGCATTTCCAATGCTATCCCAAAAGCCCCCCCCCCCCAGTCCCCTACCCACCCATTCCCATTTTTTGGCCCTGGCATTCCCCTGTGCTGGAGCATATAACGTTTGCCTGACCAATGGGCCTCTCTTTCCAGTGATGGCCGACTAGGTCATCTTTTGATACATATGCAGCTAGATTCAAGAGCTCTGGGGTACTGGTTAGTTCATAATGTTGTTCCTCCGATAGGGTTGCAGATCTCTTTAGCTCCTTGGATACTTTCTCTAGCTCCTCCATTGGGGGTCCTGTGATCCATCCAATAGTTGACTGTGAGCATCCACTTCTGTATTTGCTAGGCCCCGGCCTAGTCTCACAAGGGACAGCTATATCACCATCCTTGCATCCAAGGCTTGCTAGTGTATGCAATGGTGTCATCGCTTGGAGGCTAATTATGGGATGGATTCCTGGATATGGCAGTCTTTTGATGGACCTTTTGTCTCAGCTCCAAACTTTGTCTATGTAACTCCTTACATGGGTGATTGTTTCCAATTATAAGAATGAGCAAATTGTCCACATTTTGGTTTTCGTTCTTCTTCAGTTTCATATGTTTTACGTATTGTACCTTATATCTTGCTATACTAAGTTTCTGGGTTAATATCCACTTATCAGTGAGTACATTTCATTTGAGTTCTTTTGTGATTGGGTTACCTCACTCAGGATGATGCCCTCCAGGTCCAACAATTTGCCTAGGAATTTTGTGAATTCATTCTTTTTAATAGCTGAGTAGTACTCCATTGGGTAAATGTACCAAATTTTTTGTATCCATTCCTCTGTTGAGGGACATCTGGGTTATTTCCAGCTTCTGGCTATTATAAATAAGGCTGCTATGAACATAGTGGAGCATGTGTCCTTCTTACCGGTTGGGACATCTTTGGATATATGCCCAGAAGAGGTATTGCAGGATCTTCCAGTAGTACTATGTCCAATTTTCAGAGGAACCGCCAGACTGATTTCAAGAGAGGTTATACCAGCTTGCAATCCCACCAACAATGGAGGAGTGTTCCTCTTTCTCCACATCTGCGCCAGCATCTGCTGTCACCTAAATTTTTCATCTTGGCCATTCTGACTGGTGTGAGATGAAATCTCAGGGTTATTTTGATTTGCATTTCTCTGATGATCAAGGATGTTGAACATTTTTTCAGGTGTTTCTCAGCCTTTCGGTATTCCTCAGGTGAGAATTCTTTTTTCTGGTTCCTCTTATTTTTGTTGTTAAAGTTGGCATTCTGTTTTTGTGGCTGTCTTCTTTTAGGTTTGTTGAGGGATTACCTTCTTGTTTTTTCTAGGGCAAGGTTCCCTTCCTTGTATTTTTTTTCTGTTGTTGTTGTTATTATCCTTTGAAGGGCTGGATTTGTGGAAAGGTAATACGTGAATTTGTTTTTGTCATGGAATACTTTTCTTTCTCTATCTATTGTAATGGAGAGTTTGGCTGGGTATGGTAGCCGTGGCTGGAATTTGTGTTCTCTTAGTGTCCGTATAACATCTGTCCAGGCTCTTCTGGCTTTCATAGTCTCTGGTGAAAAATCTGGTGTAATTCTGATTGACTTGCCTTTATAATTTACTTAACCTTTTTCCCTTACTGCTTTTAGTATTCTATCTTTATTTAGTGCATTTGTTGTTCTGATTATTATGTGTAGGGGGGAATTTCTTTTCTGGTCCAGTCCATTGGGAGTTCTGTATGCTTCTTGTATGTTCATGGGCATCTCTTTCTTTAGATTTGGGAAGTTTTCTTCAATAATTTTGTTGAAGATATTTGCTGGTCCTTTGAGTTGAAAATCTTCATTCTGATCCACCCCTATTATCCTTAGGTTTGGTCTTCTCATTGTGTCCTCAATTTCCTGGATATTTTGAGTAAGGATCTTTTTGCATTTTCCATTTTCTTTGATTGTTGTGCCGATGTTCTCTATGGGATCTTCTGCACCTGAGATTCTCTCTTCCATGTCTTGTATTCTGTTGCTGATGCTCAAATCTATGGTTCCTGATTACTTTCCTAGGGTTTCTATCTCCAGTGTTGCCTCACTTTGAGTTTTCTTTATTGTATCTACTTCCCTTTTTAGGTCTAGTATGGTTTTGTTCATTTCCATCACCTGTTTGGATGTGTTTTCCTGTTTTTCTATAAGGACTTGTAACTCTTTAGCAGTGTTCTCCTGTATTTCTTTAAGTGAGTTATTAAAGTCATTCTTGATGTCTTCTTCCATCATCATGAGATATGCTTTTAAATCTGGGTCTAGGTTTTCGGGTGTGTTGGGGTGCCCTGGACTGGGCAAAGTGGGAGTGCTGGGTTCTGATGATGGTGAGTGGTCTTGGTTCCTGTTAGTAAGATTCCTACGTTTTCCTTTCGACATTTGGTAACCTCTGGAGTTAGATGTTATAGTTGACTGTGTTTCAAGATTGTTCTTCTGGTGATTCTGTTACCGTCTATCAGCAGACCTGGGAGACAGGCTCTCTCCTCTGAGTTTCAGTGCTTAGAGCTCTCTCTGCTGGCAAGTTCTCCTCTTACAGGGAAGGTGCACAGATTATCTTCCGTTTGGACCTCATCCTGGCTGAAGAAGTGGGCCCAAAACAGTACCTTTTCCAGAAGCTGTGTTGCTTGGCAGGTCCCAGAAGTTGTCAGCTTCTGTGGTGCAAAATCTCACCTGTGCAGACTTAGTTCCTAAGTTTTGTGGCATCCCAGAACCAAGGTGGCACCTGCTCCTCCTGAGTCTGAGGCCTTCCGAACCAGGCAGATACCTGGCCTCTGGTCGGGAGAGTGGCTGGCTGTCTGCTGCCCTAAAAGGTTGCTGCCTCAGCGGTTCTGTGGCTCCGCCTTTCTCAGAAGCTGTCTGGTTCTGTGGTGCACCCTTTCATCTCTTCAGATTAATTTCCTAAATTCCGCATAGTCCCTGAACCTCCGCTATTATTATTAAGGCTGCTGTGTAAACACTGAAGTTTTACTTATGATATGGTAGAGCATTTTGGGGTATATGCCCAGAAGTTGTATATATGACTATTCAGATAGACTTATTTCCAATTTTGTGAAGAAATGCAGAATATTTTCCAGATTATGGAATCCGGAAAACATTTTGCAATCCCACTAGCAAAGATAAAGTGTTCTTTTTATCTACATTTGCTATAGCAGCTATTTTCACCTGACATTTTGGTCTCAACAATTCTGATTGGTTTAGGATGGAATCTCAGCGTGGTTTTGATTTGTATTGCACTATAAATAAGGATGTTGAACATTTCTTTAGGTGCTTGTCAGGCTTTTGAGATGCCTAAATTGAGAATTTTGTTTAGCTCTAAAGCTCATTTTTTCATTAGGGTTTTTTTTTTTTTTTGGAGTCTAGCTTCTTGAATTCTTTGTATATTTTGAATATTAGCCCTCGATCAGATGTAGGGTTAGTAAAGTTCTATTCTCCATTAGTAGATTGCCATTTTGTCCTATTGACAGTGTCCTTTGCCTTACAGAACCTTTTCAGTTTCAGGAGGTCCCATTTGTTAATTGACCAAGATATGCTTTCAGACAGGAACATTGGATGACTGTTCTAAAAGAGGCTATGCCATCAAATGACTGAGACAGATGCAGATATTTACAGCCAACCATTGGTCTAAACCCAGGAACCCCAATGGAAGAGTTTGAGCAGAGACTGAAGGAACTGAAGGGAATTGCAACCCTATAGGAAGAACAACACCATGAAAAAACTAGATTTCCCAGAATTCTCAGGTACTAAGCCACCAACCAAAAAGCATACATGTACTAGTCCATAACCCCTACTATACATATGTAGCAGAGGATTGCATTGTCTGCCCTCAGTGCGATGAGGGTGTGTGCTTGTACTGTGGAAGCTTTATGTCCCCAGAAAAGGGGAATTCTAGAGAGGTGGGTGGGAGAGTAAACTTTTAGAGAGAGGAGGGAAGTGTGGTAGGGGTCTCATGGACGGAGTATGCTGAAGGGGATCACATTTGAAATATAAATAAGTAAAATAATTAGTAAAATGGATAGTTTGACATAGTTTGAATATCTTCAAAACAGGAGCATGAAAGTAATTGGATATAGGAAGATAAATTTAATTTTAGAGATTTTAGGTATGGTAGTCAAAATTCTTTAAAGAAAAAACTGAAATAATTATGTGTGTGTGTGTGTGTGTGTGTGTGTGTGTGTGTGTGTGTGTGTTTTTAGAGGGATTTATACACTGTGGTCCAGCCCAGGTATTTGAAAATAGATGTCTATAGAAAGAAAGTCAAGGAATCCAATAGATATTCTGTCCACAAGACTGAATTTCCCAGATGTTCTTCAGTATATGTTGGACTCCCAAAGAAATATACTCTAAAACCTTCAAAAGAACAAGCATACCTGTGAGAATGAAGACAAGCAGGCAAAAACCAAAGGGGTCTTTTATGTGCTTTACATAGGCTAGCACAAGAATATGTGTCCCAGAGTTAGGATAGGTTTTTAGACCTCAAATGTGGCAATGAACCAAAAATCACTCATATCCAGTGCTTTTCACTTTTAGTTAATCAATATTCAGTAAAGTTAACAACTAAGACTAGCAATCACAAAGTTAGAAGTCATAGAAGTAGTATGCCTGGAAACCTATCTCCTATATAAAAAACCAATTAGACAAGTAATAAAATTCATACAAATAAGCTTTATTCAATAATAAAATATTGTGAAGACAAACAAGAGAATGGGTGTTGCAAAGTCTGTCTTACAGTTTAAACACAGTGTACACGTTTAAACAGGAAGTGTTATATTTATGCCCACATATGACATGTTAACTCAGTGCCTGTTCTATGGTCAAGTTGTCCATTTAGTATGAAAATTTTACTCAGAAGCAATTTACGCCTCTAGCTGTCACCATAGCTTCAGTCTTATTATGATTTGAATATATAGTATTTTGAGTAGGCTAATATATTTAAGCAGTTGTTCTCCAGCTAGAGACAGTGTTTGGGAAGGTTATGGAACATTTAGGAATGTTTTTTACGAACATTTCACATATTGTTCTATAATGAATATTAGCAAAAAATCCAATATATCTAGAAAAGAAAGAAAAAGAAACTCAAGTCTAAGTGGATCAAAGAACTCTATATAAAACCAGAGACACTGAAACTTATAGAGAAGAAAGTGCATTAAAGCCATTAAGATATGGGCACAGGGGGAAAATTCTTGAACAGAAGAGCAATGGCTTGTGCTGTAAGATCAAGAATCCACAAACCGGACCTCAGAAAATTGCAAAGCTTCTGTAAGGCAAAAGACACTGTCAATAAGACAAAAAGACTACCAATATATTGGGAAAGGATCTTTACCTATCCTAAATCATATATGAGACTAAAATCCAATATATATAAAGAACTCAGGAAGATGAATTCCAAAAAAACAAATAACCCTATTAAAAATGGGGTACAGAGCTAAACAAAGAATTCTCAACTGAGGAATACAGAATGTATGAGAAGCAAAAAGATGTTCAACATCCTTAATCATCAGAGAGATACAAATCAAAACACCCTTGAGATTCCATCCACCTCACACCAGTCAGAATGGCTAAGATCAAAAATTCAGGTGACAGAAGATGCTGGCGGGGATGTGGAGAAAGAGGAACACTCCTCCATTATTGGTGAGATTGCAAGCTGGTACAACCACTCTGGAAATCAGTGTGGTGGTTCCACAGAAAATTGGACATAGTAATACAGGAAGATCCAGCAATAACTCTACTGGGCATATACCCAGAAATTGTTCCAACTTGTAATAAGGACACATGCTCCACTATGTTCATAGCAGCCTAATTTATAATAGCCTGAAGCTGGAATCTCTCACCTCCCAGGTCTCTGGTGCATTATAGGGCATCCTTGAAACATCCTATTTCCTGAGTTTGCCTATTTCCCTTATTTCTGCTGGCCCTCAAGGCTTCAGTCTTTTGCCCTTATCCAATACCAGATCAGAAACCATCCCCCACTCTACCCCTTTCCACTTTCCCTTTCATGTTCTTTCTTCCCTCCCAAATTGTGGTTGCTTTCTTCTCCCTCCCAATTAGGACCGAGGCGTCTTCACTTGGGTACTTCAGCTTCTTGAGCTCTTTGAGTTCTGTGGACTGTATCCTGTGTATTCTGTATTTTTTGTTGTTGTTTGTTTGGTTTGGTTTTGTTTGGTTTTGGGTTTTTGGCTAGTATCCATTTGTTAGTGAATACATACCATGAATGTTCTTTTGTGTCTGAGTTACCTCACTAAGCATGGTATTTTCTGGTTCCATCTGTTTGCCTATTAATCTCAGGATGTCCTCATTTTTTTTGTTTTGTTTTTTGTTTTTGTTTGTTGTTGTTGTTGTTTTTGTTGTTGTTGTTGTTGGTGGTGGTGGTTTTGGATTTTTTTTTTTGATGTCCTCATTCTTAATAGCTAAGTATGTTATGCTCGTTGTCCACAGGAAACCCAGATGAGCCCAAGAATTACAAACTCTACTGAAACTCACAAAAATTCTTATTTTCAAGTTCAACCTTGGTTCGCCTAACTAGCATTCACTGCATGAATGCTGGCAAGTGACCCTGAATCCAAAAAAAAAAAAATTGGGTTTATATACAGCATAGGAATTGTGTAAATATTTACAGAAAAGGTGACTAGAAGGTGTAATAGTACTGAAATGGGAGGGGGGTAATGAGTGTCTGTTCAAGGACTAACTTTATGGCCAGTTTTATCTGTCTGTGAGCTGACATCTGCTTACCTTTTACTTTTTCCATGGTGTCCCTTGAGCTTGCTTTTTCTCTAAGGTCTCAAGGATAGGTACTTGAAGTTCTTTCCAGCAGGAGTTTTGGTTTTTGCAGACGCAGAGGCAGAGAGAATGTGTCCTCATTATGGGCCCTGTCATTGTAACTCTAGGGGAGGAAGAGGCAGCCCAGTCTGCTGCAGGAGGATGCTGCACAGAAACCACCTGTTTGCTATCTGCATAGCCGCAGGGGAAGGGGGAAGGGGGAAAGGAGGATGGGAGCCTCTGTCTATACAACACTGAAGTCTCTCTAGTATTAGTAATCCAAGGGTTACAACATTCTCCCCTCTTTTTGTTGACGCTAGAGGCCAATCTTGGACTCTTTATATGCCTAAATCGTCTGTGCTAACTGGTTTGTACTGGGATCTCATCACCATCAGTTGAATAGTCCGTAATCTCTGCTTTATATACTGCAAAAGCTTTTTAATTATGCATGGCCAAAATGTGAGCAGCAACAAAAAAACTTATAAGGGACACTGTAATTGTGGAAATGAGAGTAGTTAACCATGGGGAATTATCAAATAGGTAATGATGCCAGCTTTTGGAGTTTTCTTGTTCTCTTTGGTACCTCTCTATGCTTTCTCTAACCTTAACTAGTAATGCCAGAGTGATTTACATAAAACCAACATTCTTTGAATACATCAACACACAAGCCTCCCAGATGCAGGAAGACAAAGTATAACCCTTGTCTGTTCTGTTCAACTACCTCAGCCAGGAAATCTACATTTCACTCTAGGTGTGCAATGGATTTTTCTAAGCATTGGCTGTCTTGATCTGTATTTAATTTAAGGCTGTATAGTTATTCTCTTACAATGTTAGGGCTGCTATCCCAGTGCCTGCACCAGGTAGCCCTGCTCCCAAAATTATAGCCAACGTTAGGGAAATAGTTTCTCTCTTCTGTCTTTTGAGGTCTCCCCCAACATGCCCTATTAGGTTCCTCAGCACTATTTCCTCTGAATAATAGGTTATGAATGGCACAAATTGGACTAGAATAGAGAACTCCGTTGCAGTAGGGGAATTAAGAACCTCTCCATGCACACACAGAGTCAATCCTGTTGAACAGGCCCACCATGCCTGTTCAGGGGAAATAACTCATTTGGAATGCACCATGGGGGTATTTTGGTTACACATATGTTGATGTGACAAGGGAACTTTTCCCAGCCAGGTCCCCTGTCCTGATATGGTCTACATGGTTAAGGTTCTTTTCTTGGGACCATATGCATGCAGTGTCTCTCTCAGACTCATTATATTTAGACATAAATCCAACATCTTCATAAAAAGGGTTTCTGGCATAATAACACAGCCAGAAGACGATGGTTAGCTCTGGTTGGGAACTGGTCAAAATTTGAAAGGTTTTTAGCATCATTTACCAGAGCAGATCTTCAGGGGCAGGGAGCCATTTGGGGAGGACTGGGAGGTCAAAAAACACTGGTTTGAGAACAGACTGTGGCATAGGTTTTTCAGGGCAAGACCTCATTCTATAGGTTTAGTGTTTGACAGAATTTGGTATGGTCCTACAGTCACATTCAGGGCGTTTACTATTGGTTTTATCAGGAGCCTAATTGTGAAAATGAGTTTGAGGTTTTCCCCCCAATAATATAAAATCGGAGGCCCCAAGGTTTCCCAGTTTCCCAGCCCTTTTCCTGCTCTCCTAGGCTGGTGAACTTAAGTTGAACTTCAGATTCCCTCTCCTGTCAGGTGACTGTGATAAGATCTTCCTTTGATGCCTTCCATCCCGATGTTTTACAACCACAAAAAGCATAATAGAATTGTTCTGGTTCCCCATATGCCACAGTTCTCTTTTCCCCAGACATATAAAAAAGTCTCCCTAAGTCTACTTAGTGTATGAATGTTATAAAGTCTGTTGGGTGTCAGGCCATGAGTTCTCAGCCAGCCGGCACAGATCAAACGTTAATTATGGAAACCATGACATTCCAAGTGGCTTTTCTTTATTAGCCAGTTGGGCCCAGTAACCCATTTCAGGATTCTCAATTGTCCTAGTCAAGTCATAAGGCTGCTGCATCTTTTTGATCTCTGAATGGAGACATGGACTGGGAACAGCAGCACATGCAGTCAGTAAAAACAGCAATCTTAGGACCTAGTTAATTTTAACATGGAGGGATGAATAGAACTCCAGCTCTTTTAATATTATGAAAAGTGATCATTGCAGAAAACAAGAATGAACCAGTTTTGTGATACCTCAGTTCTAGGATTGTCATAGACTTATTAAAAAATGAAAATTTAGAACCAAATATGTGGAAACTAATGAAGTCAGGGGAAGGAGGGGTAGGGAGGATATTCCACATCTGGCCAGAGTTCCTCCTATGCTCTGGGCAGGCAGACTTGGGAGAACTGCTAACCTTCATGGCTTCTCTCCTGCCTTCCCATACCTGAATGTGTTTATTTTTTTCCTCCCCCTCCTGTCTCCCATCTAGTTCTCTCTCTCTCTCTCTCTCTCTCTCTCTCTCTCTCTCTCTCTCTCTCTCTCTCTCTCTCTCTCTCTCTCTCTCTCTCTCTCTCCCTCTCTCTCTTTCTCTCTCTCTCTCTCTGCCTCGTGTGATTTCTTTCTTCTCCCTTACAAGTGTGATTGAATCATTCTCACTTGGACCCTTCTTGTTTTTAAGTTTCTTGAGTTCTGTGGATTGTATTCTAGGAAATCTGTACTTCTTTGTCTAATATCCTCTTATTACAGTTCATTTTACTTTGAGATTTTATTTGTAATCGAAACAAGTAGAGTGTTACATTTATGATTAAATGATAAAATGTTGAATAGATTCACAAAAAGAAATCTTAGTAATTTACTGTTTATTTACTATTACCTGGAAGTTTTAATCATTATCATAGAGTATAAAATAAAATGTGAATGTGAGAAAGAAATTTAGAGAACGAATTGGAGGGTAAGGATGGAAGGTGTCGAAATTTGGGTTTTGTTGTTATGAAGAGACCACAGTAATTCCTATAAAGCAAAGAACTTTGCTGGGGCTGACTTACAGTTTCACTGGTTAATTTCATTATTGTCTTGCCGAGAATCATGGTAGTTTTCAGGAAGATCATTTGTTAGAGACAGAGATGAAGCCAAGAGCTCTAAATCTTCCTCCACAGGCAGCAAAAAGAGGCTGTCTACACACTGGCCAGACATGAGCATATATGATCTCAAAACCTGCCTCTAGTGACAGCCTTCCTTGATTGAGCAGCAGCGTAGAGCTGGCCCTAGATTTGGGGCTTTCTGATCAGCTGCCTGGTAGACATGGGCATGGGAAACAGGGTCCTGCCTCTTGTGTGCTGTGCAGTGGTTTGGATAAAGAAGAGACCCCTTCCCTCTCTTTTGCCCTCACCACCATTGGCAGGAGAGCTGTCCCTGATGTGCTCATGAGCCCAGGAATAATGTCCCAATCACCTCTTGCAGCACTTGGGAGATTAGGCCATGCACCTCATCTGAGCAGCAGGGAGGAGCTGGCCCTGGCTTGGGGGGTTACTGGTGAGCATGCTCAGAGGGAGTGAGAACTAGAGACCTGGCTCCATCCCTTACCTGCTGTAGCATTGTAGAGTATGACCACTCTACCTTGTCTGGGCAGCACAGTAAAACTGGCTTTGATGGCAGGGGCACAAATGAGAGAGCACTGAGGGTATGGTAGCATGAAAGTTGTTTCTGCCCCTTGTTGGCTGCAACTTTGGAAAGGGAAGCTTGGGAAGGGCAGGAAAGCTCTCCCAGATGGTGGTAGTGTGGCAGAGCTGGTGGTCTGATTAGCCAGATAGCTCTCAGGCCCAGATCCTGGGCTTTGAATTGCCCCAACACAACATTGACCCCCATTGGTGAACTGCTGAAGTAGATTAAAATGGCCACCCTACAGATCCCATACTACAGGATCTCCATGACAAAGGGAAACCACAGGATATCTGAGAGGAGTTACAGTTATGCATTAGTACTGATAGTATAGTAGAAGGCAGAGACCTCTTAAGACTCATTAAAATTAACAACTTGGAAACAAAGAAGTGTAGATAAAAGGGCACACTGTGGGATATACACTGTGACATTACAAATTCCACAATGAGATTCTTATTCTGTTGGGGTGGTTGCAATGGTGGAAGCAGTATACAAGGTGATGGGGAGATAAGTGGGACTGGGTGCATGACTTAAAACTCAGGAAGATCAAACAAAAAGTTTGAAAAAGAGTACCACCTTTTCAAACCATTATTCATTTCTATGTTAAAGGGAAAAAATCAAACATACTCAAGGGTATATAACTATCTTCATAATATACAAAAAAATACTAAGTTTTCTGACATCTAGGTTTCTACCCTAAAAATTGAACTAATATCATGTAACCATGACATTTTGTGAGTTAACTGATATTTTATTTGGAAGAGTTATAGTAAGCTATATGTTTAGAAATAAGTTAGATACGTGCACACGTGTGTGCATGTGCATGTGTGTGCAGACACACACACACAAATACACACAAGCTTATACACATAATCCTGGATATATGGTATATAAATCATGATTTTTTTTTCTGTTCAGGAAATGAGCAACAAAACTGAATTTTTTAACTTATTCTAATTTATTAATATTTTATTCTTCCTTCTCTTAAAAAATCTACGGTGCAGATACCTATATCCCAGCTAATAGTTTTCTTGTAAATATCTAAAACAATTCTTGCTGGTGTGGTAGTTAATACTCATAGCTACCGCCATACTTGGAAGACTAAGACATGAGGCCTTTGAGTTAAAAAAACAGCCTAAGGTAATTGTTGAGATTCTGTTTCAAGACAGTAAAATATGCACAAATACTTCATTACTTTATATTTTAAATGTTAGCAAGATAAATATTTATGTTACTATTTTAATTTGTTTACATATGTGTGGTTCATAATAAGAATGTCAGTGTTCAAATACAATTTTCTTTACTGATTTTTATTTTGGGCGTTTCAGTTTGCATAAACATTTTCAGAGTAGCAGAAGCCTTATGAAACAAAGGCTTGAAACATCTGTTATTTCTTATAAATTATACGTCCCTACTGAATATTCATAAAAAGAAGGAATATCTCAAGCTTAATTATTTAATCTTCAATTTTTGTTTTAGATTAATTTTATATATGCAGAAACATTGTCAGGATAGAGTTCTCATATACCATTTATCTATTTTGTCTTTAATACTAATACTTTAAATAACCATAGTACATTTCTGAAAGTAACATCACTACTATACTACTTGCTAAAGTAAAAAGTGTAAAGAAATATGAAGAATGTTTTTATGCCAGGATACACCAAGAAAGTAAATTCATAGTCAGCTAAACTATGTATAGACTAAACAAAACTAGATATAGACCTTTATGTTATGGGCAGTAGAGATGGTTCAACTGGTGAAGTGTTTCCTGCCAACCCTGACAGCCTGAGTTTGACTCTTATGTCCTATATTGTAGAGAAATAAAAGTGACTTCTGATGTCATCTGACCTATACATGCACACCATGGCATTTCTTCACAGGCATGTGTGTGTTCACATACACACACACACACACACACACACACACACACACACACACCATCTCCACCACCACCACAACCACCATACCAAGCCACACAACTGAGGGAGAGGGATGGAGGTAGTTATGAAGGAAAGGAGAGGGAGATACAGAGACAGAGACAGAAACAGACAGACAGAAACAGAGAAAGAGGAAGGCAGAGAATACTTTATTATCTCTCTTTAAAAAATATATTTAGTCTCGACAGGTTTTCCTGTCCCCTTTGTGGGAGTATTTTTGCTAATGCCATCATTCTAGAGTCCTGGGAAGCTCTTGCTTTCTTAGCATCTGGGACTTTCTGATTTTTACCACCAGTTCCTCATCCTCCAGTTGCTATACACCCCTTTTCAATACCCTGACCCTCTGAACAACTCTCCTGTCTTCTCCCATACCTGATTCTTCTCCTCTTTTTCTGCTCCCCCTATTCTCTTCTTCACAATTCCCTCCTATCATCTACGTCCCTTGATTATTTTGTTCCCCGTTTTAATTAGGATGGAAGCATCCACACTTTGGTCTTACTTCCTCCTGAAGTTCATGTAGTTCCTGAGTTGTATCGTGGTTATTCCACACTCTATGCCTAATGCTAGAGCGGTGAGGCAGGAGTGGGTAGGTGGTTGGGGGATCACCCTCATAGAATCAGGGTGAGGGGAGATGGGATATAGGGGTTGTAGATGGAAAACATGGAATGGAGATAACATTTGAAATGAAAATATGTAAAGTGTCCAATTTAGAAAAAAAGTATTTAGAAACAATGTGAATAAAGATGGCCCCCATAAGGTTAATATATTTGAATAAGTACTGAGTAACATTATTGAAAGAGTAAGCAGGTATGGCTTTGTTGGAATAAGTATGACCTTGTTGAAATGCGTATAACATTTTTGGAAGTATTGACACTGGGTACTATTTTGATATTTCAAAATGTCCATTACAAGACCAGAGTTTCTCTCTTCTTTCTACCTGAAGATTCTCTTGCTACTGCTCAATTAACATGTCTGTCTACATGTTACTGCACTCCCACCACAGTAAGAAAGAACTAAATCTCTGAAACTGTAAGCAAGTCATGATTAAATGGTTTCACTTTACAATATTTTCCTGGTGATGGTATCTTGTATTAATAGAACACTTATTAAGCCATAGGATCTCACTACATAGCTCAAATTTCCTTGGAAAGTATGATTTTTCTGCATTAGCCTACTGAATACTGCAAATAAAAATTATGTCTTACCAATACCCGTTAATTTCCCCTATTGGAACAGAGTAGCCTAAAGATCTAGTGTAGAAAATTATTTTCTCCACAAAAATTTCTATTTTTTTTAACAACTTCACTAACCATTACTATCTCTCATTTTAAATTCCATTTTAAAATAATTTTGTAAATTCATTAGTAATGTCAAAACTATCTTCCATTCACTTTCCTATTCTGTTTATTTTCTTATTCTGTGTAATGCTTAAGACTAATATTCATGTATATTCTGATATGGTATAATTCAACATGTGAAGCAATAACCAAAGTGGAAATTGGTTCATGATCAAGCACTTACCTTTGCCAAACCTCTAATCATTAATAGGTCCTTATGATATCTTGTTGAAATTCATAGCTATCATAAAGCTCTAAAACTAGAAGAATTTTATTATTTGTCTGTGTTCAAAAAAGAGTATCTAAAGAGATGTCTTAGTAGTTAACTGAGATTGTTATTGAATCACAAGGGCAGAGTTTGAATTTACAGCATCCATATAGTTCATACAGAAACAATTTGGATAATGGGTGTAGAGATATGATTCAAATTTAGAAGGGGATATTAGCAAGACTATTGTTAGAGTTTGCTGGCTTCAAATATAGCCAAATCCTGGGATGTATAAATCCAGAGGAGACACCCCACCCCAACCTTCCTGGACTGCTTGGTTCATAACGCTTTCTCTTTGCACCCTCACAAAGTTCAAATACACTAACAGAAAGACACACACATAAAATGCATACATACATATATACATACATACACATAATACACCCTATTTCGGATAATAAAGGACACAAGTTAAGGGCTTCTCAATGATCTCTATGTTAAAATATAGTTCACAGCTAAAACATTTTATCACATAAGATATCTTATGGATATCTTCATTGTGGGAATAATCATGTTATATTTTGCATTAATTTTAAATGCATCAATTCACACAATAAAATCAGACTTCGTTTTTATTTTTTTTAATTTTATTTATTTATTTATTTATTTATTTATTTATTTATTTATTTATTTTGGTTTTGTGAGACAGAGTTTCACTCTATAGCCTTGGCTGTCCTGGAACTCATTTTGTAGACCAGGCTGGCCTCGAACTCAGAAATCTACCTGCCTCTGCCTCCCATGTGCTGGGAATAAAGGCGTACACAACCATGCCCAGCATAACATCAGACTATTTATTTAGTCTTCAATAACCTGCATGTAAAATGAAATGAAAAAATCGTTATTAATGTTGTTTCGTGACAGTTAACATTTTAAATTAATCAAGTATTTAAGATACAGATGGGAAACATATTCTCAGACAATTAACATCATGTTACAAAAGATTTTGTCTATAATTTCCAATATAAGAACTTCTAGAAGAGACATCTTGTCTTAAAGAAATACTATTCTTGAATTGCAGAGATTGCTCAGTGGTTAGGAGTGATAGCCAGTACTCTTCCAGAGAAAACATTTGTTTCTCTACACATTCTTTGTAAGTTGAAATCATCCATGATTCCAGTTTCAGGGGGTCTGATCCAGGTACCAGACGTGTAATCTGGTGGTGGGGAGCTCTTAGGAATTCTAGAAAGTCCCAGAGAGCTGGGATGTGAGAGGCGCCTGGAACTCGGTGGTGATCTTAGCCGAACTGCCCAACAGTGGGGAGATGGAACCTGGAAAGACCACCTCCAGTTAATAGACAGGGCCCCTAGTGTCTCTAACAACTACTGACTGAGACACATGCAGATAATTACAGGTAATCATTGGACGCATACAGAAGAGTTAGAGAAAAGTTTGAAAGAACTGAAGAAGATGACAACCCCATAGGATTACCAGGAGTGTCAATTAACCCAAACTCCCAGGAAGATCTGATAGACTAAGCCACCAGACAAAGAGCATACTTGGGCTAGTCCATGGCCCCTGGCACATATGTGGCAGAGTACTGCTTTTTCCAGCCCAGTGGGAAACGATAGACTGAATTCTGAAGAGACTTGATGCATCAGGGATGCTGCTGTGGGATATGTTGAGGTGAGATGGGGTGGGTGGCTTGTGGAACACCCTCTCAGAGGAAATGGGGAAGATGAATGAGTTGAAGAACTGTAGGAAGTGGGATCAGGAGGTGGGATATTTAGAATGTAAATAAATTAAAATAAAATACAAACTTACTGCAACATCAATAGCTAGTCAAGTCATTGCAATCTTCATACTTGTCAGCATTGTTGATGTTATGAAAATTTTAGAGAGAATATGATTTCATCAAATGCATCCGTGTCTCAAAGGAAGACATTCCAATTTTGGCATACTATTAATAACTCTAAAGATAAGCTAACGTTTTAGTTTGGGCTTTACACTGCTCATTGCCAAATGCTTTCAAATAGTATTTTATTAATAAATATTTCACTAATTTTTGAAATTATACTTTTATTTAGCAAATGCTGTCTATTTTAATGTTTTGTGTGACTTTGAATCTTATGTTGACTTCTATCCCATTATTACTATTTTTTCTACAGTCTCATGCAACACTAAACAAATGAGAAATTAAAATTTTCACATCTCTAGTTTTAAAAAGGTTTTTGTTTCATAACTCTTTTGAACTTAATGTTGAAACTTTGATGGTTTTCTCTATATTAGTTTCTGGTTTTGCCAATAAAGCATATTACATAGGTTTACTTACCAAATAGTTAACTTAATTTTAATTTGTCTTTTCGTATTTATCTTCTAGCCATTCTAATCCAAAAGTTGTTAATCCAATCAAGACATGTTCATGCTTGCATCTCATGCAAACAAATATTATTTTTAATTTCCAGCTGCAGTATTTATAGTCAAGTGTTGGGACTGACTGGGTGAAGTTAACTGCCTTGTCAGCCAGAAGTCCTTACTAACAAAGTTTTGGCCATAGTGGAAAAGTCCTATCTTAGTTGAGATTTCTGTGGCAAAAGTTGAGGCCTCTGTAGGAAAGTACTAGTCCCAGTTAAGAACAAATAGCTATAGATCTTGTGGACAGGTACTTAGCAACCCACTCTGTTCTGTTCCTCCTGCTGAACTTTTTTTACCTAGTCAATATCCTGCTTTGGGGAACAGGTGCATTCCCCCAGAAACAAAGTGATTTCGCATCATTTTCACTCCCCATTTCCTGTTTCTATGGGTATAAAACCTGCCTGGGAAAAACAAAATTTGTCAGGTTGATCAGGTTTTTTTTTTTTTTTGTCTTGCTATCCATTCTTTGTGTTTCTTGTTCCCCATTCTCTCCTTAGGTGGTTTCTCAGACCCTGTTCGATTGTTTCATGGGTCAGGACAGTCGAGATTCAAGAATGCTCATGGTAAAAAAAATTCTAAATGTTACTGAAGGACTCACCCATCTATAAGCTCAAAGAAAAAAATTACCCTAATTCCTTCCAGGGCTGTGTCTAATGAACATTAAGATATTTTTCTAACAGATGCAGAATATAAAAATTCCTTCAACATACTAAAAACATTGTAGTTATTTTGTGAGTATATTGATAATTTTAATATTCTTACACATCATTGTCATTCACAAAGAACAATTTAACAAATTAAGAATCTGTTGAATAATGCCTTGCTATGTAGTGTAAGAGATAGCATAAGATTTTAAAATTTGAAAAAAAGTAATTCAAAAAGCTTTAGTGTAGTAACCAATGGATTTAAATATTAGTATTATAAAAACACAATCAGTATAAAAATCAAATCCAGTTTCCTCCCAGTCATCTAACATCTCTAATTATTATTTCAGGCACTGAAATTCAGCATGTCATCTAATCCCAGATGCATAAAATAAAGACTATAATATGTTAAAATAGTATTGATGAATATGAGATACAATCTATATTAAGTAAAATTGTTACTTCACTTATGCTTAATTTTATTAAGGCAATATTTTCTGATAGCAATCATACTTATTTTTATACTTTAGTAATTTTAATAAACAGTTATTTAATTTTCAAATTGGTAATGTCAGTTTTGAATTGATTTACCAAATCAGTTGAATTGTAAATATTTACCAATATTGGAAGATAAGTAAATGTTTACATTATTATATTAGTTATTTCATAGTTGGAATGAACACATATCTGTAATGAGATGGTCTCTTAGAAAAGAGAGATATAATAACTCTAACAACAAATTTGTTCTTATTCTTAAGTGGAGAAAACATATTTATTAAGTTTCATAAAAATATGGTTTCCTCTTCATTCTCTTCCAGACAAAATGGTGTTGAACATAAGAATTCACAAGACTGTGGTAGCACAAATGAAACCTGTACAAGTTCAAGATAGATGAGATACCAACACTTAGATGGGGAAATGGATATAGACTCTGTTCTAAATTGAGACCCTCAGGCATATGAAAGAACATTTTTTTTTTCTGATCGAATATTTCTGTGCATGTCAACCACATTCCAGAGTTGACTAATACCTACAGAGAGTTGACCAACACATGTTATTTTTGTGGACTTCTTTGATGTTGTTTGTTTTGGCTTTCTCTCTCTCTCTCTCTCTCTCTCTCTCTCTCTCTCTCTCTCTCTCTCTCTCTCTCTCTCTCTCTGTATATGTGTGTGTGTGATTTTCTGAGGCTTTTTGATTTCATGATTTTTTTGTTGTTGTTGATTCAGGCTTTTTTACTTTTTTCATTTAGAGAGAGAAAGAAAAAGAGAGAAAAAGAAAGAGAAAGAACATAAATTGGGTATGATGGTTGGAAAAATATGGGAGGTATTCAGGGATGGGACACATGCTCAAAATATATTGTATGAAAAATTGTTAATAATAATAATAATACAAATTACTTTATCCCAATCTCTCTCTCACACACACACACAATACACATGTAGTTATGTATACCTTTTAAATTCCCACAAATAATCATTGCAAAAAAACCTCTTAAGTTCTTAGAGTAGCAACAGGCAGTTCATCTCATTTTTTGACTCACCATGTTAACCCTCCAAAACTACAGTTAATTATGTTATTGAAACTCTTTGTTCAAATTAATGAGCTTTATTTTCTTTCAGACATAATTATCTCTATATACTGGGCTTAGACAAAAATAGCATAATATATGTAACAGGATAGGGTGTTGTCTTAGTCAGGGTTTTTATTCCTGGACAGAACATCATGACCACGAAGCAATTTGGGGAGGAAGGAGGGATTTATTGGCTTACATCACTAAGGAGGTCAGGTCTGGAACTCAAACAGGTCAGGAAGCAGTAGCTGATGCAGAGGCCATGGAGGGATGTTCTTTACTGTCTTGCTTCCCCTGGCTTGCTCAGCCTGCTCTCTTATAGAACCCAAGACTACCAGCCCAGAGATGGTCCCACCCACAAAGGGCCTTCCCAAATTGTTCATTATTTGAGAACATGTCTTAGAGTTGGATCTCATGGAGGCATTTCCTCAACTGAAGCTCCTTTCTCTGTGATAACCCCAGCTGTGTGAAGTTGACATAAAACTAGCCAGTACAGGTGTATATACTATAAAATCTGCAAGACAATATGTTTTTTCAAGGGTTGCAGATTTCTAAAGATATTTTGGTTACTTTGGATTTGTAGGAACTTGACTGAATATTATAAAATTATTTACCAGAACTTCTCAGGGTACCCTTAAGATGTGAGTCAAACTCTATAAAGTAGAGAGCATATCAAATACTCGAAATAGTTTAAAGCACAGCACTATCCACTTGAGTTTTTCATCAAACAGAAATGCATTCTTTTAAACTGAATTGGCTTTTATTTTATTTTATTTTATTGAATTTGAAAAAAATATATTTTCAGAAAGAAGGTGTTTATCATTAATCCCCTTGAGTTAAGGCAACATTAAATGGAGAATGGAGGCTAGAAAATGTAAGACATATTGAGAGAATGTGGATGTCTGTGGACAAAACATTTCATTGTGCATACATTTTATGTTTTTTTTTTAACATCATATGTTCATATTTTAAAAAACAAAGTCACAAGTCCTTGAAATGGAACTTTGTACAATGGAGTTCATACCAAAAATATATATGTTGAATTTGTTTAAAACTAAAATTAACATACCTTAGAATTGGGAATGATTAAAAAGCTTTGGGAACTCTGTATGTTTTACATTCGCCAATGATACTAGTGTTGATGAAACATGGTCAAACGTTTCAGATACATTAACTGTAGATATGATGTTACAGCTATGGTCCAGTGAAACTAGGTTACCTCTTGGGCCAGTCATGAAATTTGGTGGCAATGTCTACATTTTCCTAAATTTAACATATGAAAGATGCAATACTAAGACATTCTTTAAGAACAGCTGAGGCCAGAACTGTGTGACAGAGTTTGAATCCTGGCAAAGAAGCCCCAAGAGGCTGTTGCATGAAGTTATGAAGGTAAAATTTAAGCTACTGTAGAGATTCCAGAGTATTAGAAAGGCCAGCATGATGGGACATGATCTAATATCTGGACAAGGACATCTGGAGGTGAGAAATGGAATCAGTTTAAATGCTGAGGAAATCTGTGTGTGCTGAAGATAGCATATGTAGAGGAATTGGGACACCAAAGCTGATTTCTCCATGAAAAGCCCAAGAAATGGAGGATTTCATTTCTCTGCTTGATTTTGGCTTTTTGTATAATCATCACTAGCTATTCCTAATACGTATTTTTATTTTGTGATAAGAATTTTTACATTATTCTATTATGCATAGCAATAACATAATTTTCTACAAGATATCACAATACATTTTTTGATGTGGTAAATGTGTTTTAAAAATGAAAAGAAAATTTATTTAGTCATATTATATTAGGCTTATAAAAAAAACTAGCACTGAGGAAGAGAAAATGGAGTAGTATTGAAAGTTTGAGGCAAGCATGAACTGCATTAAGAAGGTTAGCACCTTATAACTTTCTGTAGGTATCCTGGCCAAAACTATGACTATGAGGACTTTAAAAGTTGAACTATATTTTGCATTATTAAACACACAGAGAACTTTGGAAATAAGGGTTGTTAGGTTATGTCTAAAACATAATGTGATGTGTGTATGTGATAGGTTAACAATGAATGAAGCTGTGATGGTTAATTTTATATACTTAAAACAATATAGAATTGCCTGGGAGGGAAATATGAATGAAGGATTGTCTATACTACTTAGTCTGTGAGCATGGTTGTGGGCCTGCATCTTGATTACTTTTAATTTATACGGGAAGAACTTCCCTTGTTGTGGCACCATTATTTACGATGGGGATTCTGGAGTGTATGAGAATAAAGAAAGCAAATTAAGCTCTAGTAACCATACACACATCAATTCCTTGATCTCTACTCTTGACTTGTGTCAAGTTTCTGCTACTTCCTGTTGCACTGATGCCCCAACAGTGATGGACTATAGTCTGAATTTGTGTGTAAAATAAACTTTCATGTACCTTGTTTTGGCCAGGATACCTACAGAAAGTTATAAGGTGCTAACCTTCTTAATGCAGTTCATGCTTGCCTCAAACTTTCAATACTACTCCATTTTCTCTTCCTCAGTGCTAGTTTTTTTTTATAAGCCTAATATAATATGAGTAAATAAATTTTCTTTTCATTTTTAAAACACATTTATTATTATTATTATTATTATTATTATTATTATTATTACAAATACTATTATTATTATGTGGCAGCATATGTGATCTAGAGCACATGTGGAAGTCAGAGCATCACTTTGCTAAATGCAGTTCCCTCTTAACATTCATGTATGTTCTGAGAATGGAATGAAGGCCATCACAATTGCTTAGCAAGTGCTTTATTTGTTTAGCATCTCATCAACCTCCTGTTTTGTGTTTCTTTGTTTTTGATATTGTTTTTGTTTTTGTTTTGTTTTGTTTTGGACTCAGAACCTCCCTATGTAGCTCAGCATTGCATTGAACTTACACTCATCCTCCTGTCTTTCACGTACATAGATATTAGGTATGCATTATCATGACCAGTGAAGTTCATTATTTCTATGCTCTATCTGGCCCACCGTGAACATTCAGTATTTGGTATTCCATATGAGCTACATTGGCATACTAACTTGCCTTAGTTAGGGATTGTATTTAGGTGATAAGACATCATGAACAACATCAACTGGGAGAGAATATGTTTCGGTTCATAGTTCAGTTTGTAATTCATCATACATGAAAGTCACACCAGAAACCCTAGACTGGAATTTGGAGCAGTTAAGACCTGAAGTAGAGGACATGTAGAAAATTTGCATACTGGCATATTCCCCATGTTTTGATCATCCTACTTTTTTTTTTTATAGCATCCAGTACCATCAGTCCAGAGCTGATACTGCCAACTGGGATATCTTTCCATAGAAATCATTAATTAATAAAATTCAACAAAGCCTTTTCCAGGCAAAAGTTTGGTGGGGTTATTTTCTCAATTGAAAGTCAATATTCTCAAATGGTTCTGGCTTGTGTGAAGTTGATATTTATTTAGACAGCAGAGGACTTTAATGATTACAGCCATAGGCATGATGTGTTAAGTAAGGGGAAGAAATGTTGTCTTGGGCTTATCCTTAACACGAAGGCTTGCAGCTGCCTAAGTAGATTTGGTAGAGTACTTTATTCTCATGCATGAAGCCTTGGGTTTTATCTCTAAAACTGCATCAAGTAGGGCATGCTGGTACCTCTCTTTAGTACTAGCTGTTCTGGAAAATGAAAGCAGGAGGATCAGTGGTTCATAGTCATATTGAGCTATTAAGTGAGATAAAGGACAGTCTGAACTATATGGAATATATCTCCGAAGCACGTAAGGATTATAATACTATATAATACCAATACACAAACAAAAGCCAGCTTATATCACATGAGACTGTGACTCTCTCAGTTTTATTTAAGCCTCCCCTTACATAATCCAATAGCTCTACCATCGATCTCTATCCACAGTTTACCAGTGGACCTCATGGCTGCACATGTCTAGGGTGTAATTTATTTTTTTCAATTTTTTATTAGGTATTTAGCTCATTTGCATTTCCAATGTTATACCAAATTCCCCCATACCCACCCACCCCCACTCCCCTACCCACCTATTCCCCCTTCTTGGCCCTGGCATTCCCCTGTACTAGGGCATATAAAGTGTACAAGTCCAATGGGCCTCTCTTTGCAGTGATGGCGGACTAGACCATCTTTTGATACATATGCAGCTTGAGACAAGAGCTCCGGGGTACTGCTTAGTTCATATTGTTGTTACACCTATAGGGTTCCAGTTCCCTTAGTTCTTGGGGTGCTTTCTCTAGTTCCTCCATTGGGGGCCCTGTGATCCATTCAATAGCTGACTGTGAGCATCCACTTCTGTGTTTGCTAGGCGCTGGCATAGTCTCACAAGAGACAGCTATATCTGGGTCCTTTCAGCAAAATCTTGCTAGTGTATGCAATGGTGTCAGCATTTGGAAGCTGATCATGGGATGGATCTCTGGATATGGCAATCACTAGATGGTCCATCCTTTTGTCACACTTCCAAATTTTGTCTCTGTAACTCCTTCCATGGGTGTTTCATTTCCTATTCTAAGAAGGGGCAAAGTGTCCACACTTTGGTCTTCGTTCTCTTGAGTTTAATGTTTTTAGCAAATTTTATCTTGTATCGGGTATCCTAAGGTTCTGGGCTAATATCCAATTATCACTGAGTACATATTGTGAGAGATCCTTTGTGTTTGGATTACCTCACTCAGGATGATGCCCTCAAGGTCCATCCATTTGGCTAGGAATTTCATAAATTCATGCTTTTTAATAGCTGAGTAGTACTCCATTGTGTAAATGTACCACATTTCCTGTATCCATTCCTCTGTTGAGGGGCAAATGGGTTATTTCCAGCTTCTGGCTATTATAAATAAGGCTGCTATGAACATAGTGGAGCATGTGTCCTTCTTACCTGTTGGGGCATCTTCTGGATATATGCCCAGAAGAAGTATTGCTGAATCTTCTGGTAGTACTATGTCCAATTTTCTAAGGAACTGCCAGACTGATTTCCAGAGTGCTTGTACAAGCTTACAATCCCACCAACAACGGAGGAGTGTTCCTCTTTCTCAACATCTGCGCGAGCATCTGCTGTCACCTGAATTTTTGATCTTAGCCATTCTGACTTGTGTGAGGTGGAATCTCAGGGTTGTTTTGATTTGCATTTCCCTGATGACTAAGGATGTTAATCATTTTTTCAGGTGCTTCTCTGCCATTCGGTATTCCTCGGGTGAGAAATCATTGTTCAGTTCTGAGCTCCATTTTTAAATGGGGTTATTTTATTTTATAGGGTGTAATTTATTTGAGTAGTGTCTCTGAGTCACCTAATTTGTGGAAGACTAGCAGATTTCATACTTTGGTTATGAGGCACCTCTTTTAAGTACATTCAACTCAAACTTCCTTTAAACTGATAGATAAAGCAAAGTACTTTTCCCTATTATTTAAATGTGTGTGTGTGTGTGTGTGTGTGTGTGTGTGTGTGTGTGTGTGTGTGTTGGTACGTACATATGTATGTAAGGAAATGCACATGCCCACAGGTGCCAGAGGCCTCCTGAAGCTCAAGCTAAAGGTGACTGTGAGCTAACCAATGTGAGTCCTGTGCAAGAGCAATACTCACTCCTCATTACTGACCACTCTAAACTCAAAGTGCTTTTTATTCCCTGGCAACATAATCACGCCCCTAAGTATAACTCTTAAATTATTTTTGTTTGGGGAAATTCTTTTTATACTTTCTGGTACTTATAGACCTTGTACTTCTGATATTGCTCATGATTCAGTCTCCAAAGTACAGGATTCATAAAGATAAACTACTGGTTCCAGTAATTACATATTTTCAGACAGGATGTCATAAAACCTAGGCTGGCCCCAACTTAGTATGTAACCAAGGATAGCTTGGAACTTCTAATCCTTCCAATACTAACTTGTTCCATGCAAACCATTCTATTTTTTGAAAGCACCCATAGAGTAAATATTATTTTTTGTCAAATTTCTCTTTATAAAAGTTCAATTCAACTAAAGACTATGTCATGTATATTCGACCTCTTTTGTAATCATGTAAAGAATTCTTTGACAAACTATATAAATCTGTTCCTGTGACAGTTAGGACCTCTATTCTATATCATGAAAGAAATATCTGTGCAGAGGGGTTTTACTTCATCAAAGTGGACAAATATAAATTTTATTAACTATCTTTTCAGAGTTATTTATTATCAGCTATCTTTGTCTGGGCATCTCTAAGGGCTAAAGTTTGAAATCTTGCTTTATCTATATATTATTCAATAATTATGTTAGGGATATTATATACTTATTATAACTGACATACATTGTTCTGATAGATTAGAATAACGCCTGGATAGCTATCTCAATATATTTCAAAAGCCCAAGTAGACATATTTCAGGGTTTCATATCTAGGGGCTACACAAATTAAATACAGGACTGAAAAATATTATTTCTGATAATTAAATCAAAGGAAAACATATTCTCACAAAAATATACTTACATATTTTTACTATATTTGTTTGTAATCGTTGTTAGCTAAAAGCAGGTGTTTTATCTGGGAAATGACCAAATCACTGGTGTGTCTAGTGCATAGATTATTTCTCAGCAATTAAAAAAAACAATGAGTACTCCCACCTTATGTTCTCTTTCTCCATTTATTGTTCTCCCTCTGATACACAGACACAAAATTTTCAATCAATAGGAACTCCTCTGGAAGTATCAGGAAAGTGCTACACACTATAAAACAAGCATTGGGTAATTTCCAGGCCAATACTCTCATTTTAATTTTGTAGGAAAAAAAAACTCCCTTAGATACCTTAAAGAGGCAGAGACTCACCCCTTCTAAACATAGGTAGAATAATAGGTGACTGTTGGTAAATATTCTGGAGCAAAGCAGGAAGTGAGAAATAGGAAGAGAAGGAAGAGGAGAAAGGAGAGAGAGAGAGAGAGAGAGAGAGAGAGAGAGAGAGAGAGAGAGAGAGAATGTACTCAAAAGAAATAAACCTTTAAAAGCCAGTGTTCATTAAGAATTTATTTATTTATTTATTTATTTATTTATTTATTTATTTATTTATTTATTTATCTTTTTTGATTTATTTAATCTTTTCTTCACACTCCAGGTGTTATACCCCTCTAGGTCCCCACTCTGATTGTTCCACATCCCATACCACCGCCCACCATTTCCACAAAATTGTCTTCAACCCCCACCTCACCAGAACTACCCAAGAGACTGTCTGTGGCCTCCAGTCTCTTGAGGGTTTGGTGCATCTTCTCTGACTAAACCCAGACCTGGCAGTCCACTGCTGTATGTGTGTTTGGGGCATCATGTCAGCTTTTATATTCTGCCTGATTGGTGGCCCAGTGTCAGAGAGGTCTTGGAGATCCAGGTTAAATGAGACTGCTGGTCCTCATACAGGGTTGCCCTCCTCCTCAGCTTCTTTCCAGCTTTTCCCTCATTAAACCAGAGGGGTCAGCAGCTTCTGTCCATTGTTTGGGTGTAAATATCTGCACCTGACTCTTCCAGTTGCTTTTTGGGTCATTCGGGTATAGTCATAATAGGCCCCCTTTTTTGAGCACTTACTATATAGCCTCCGTAGTAGTGTAAGGCCTTGGGGCCTTTCCCCAAGCTGGGCCCCACCTTGATCCATTCACTGGACCTCATTTCCATCAGGCTCTTCTCTGTCTTTGTTCCTGAAGTTCTTTTTGACAGGAATAGTTCTGGGTCAGAGCTTTTGACGTGGGATGGCAACCCCATCACTCACTTCATGCCTTCCTTATCTTTCTACTGGATGTGGATTCTACAAGTTCCTACTCCCCATCTACAAGTTCCTACTCCCCACTGTAGGGCATTTCATCTAAGATACCTCCATTTGAGTCCTGAGAGTCTCTCACCTCCCATGGCTCTGGTACATTCTGGGAGGCCATACCTCCATAGGTTGCCTGTTTTCATTCTTTCTGCTGTACCTCAGGGCTTCAGTTTTTTTTTTTTTTCTAACCAATACCTGATCATGTTCTTCTCTAGTACTCCTGGTCCCCATCCCACTTGAGACCCTCCCACCACCCACACCCACTCTGTGATTTCTTTCTTCTCCCTTCCAAGTGGGATTGAGGTTTCCTCACTTGGGACTTGTGGCTTGATAACTTTTTTAAGTTCTGCGGAATGAATACAGGGAGTTCTGCGCTTTTTTGGCTAATATCCACTTATTAATGAGTATATACCATGCATGTCCTTTTGGTTCTGAGTTATCTTACTCAGAATGATATTTCCGAGTTACATCCATTTGCCTGAAAAACTCAGGATGTCTTTGTTTCTTAATAGCTGAGTAGTATTTCATTGTGTAAATGAACCACATTTTCTGTATCCATTCTTCTGTTTTGGGACATCTGGGTTATTTCCAGCTTCTAGCTATAATAAACAAGGCTGCTATTAACATAGAAAAACTTGTGCCTTGGGGCAGGGTGGGACATCTTTTTGGTATATGCCCAAGAGTGGTACATCTGGGTCTTCAAGTAGACCTATTTCCAATGTTCTGAGCAATCTCCACACTAAATTCCAGAGAAGTTGTACCTGCTTCTGTCCCACCAGCAGTGGAGGAGTGTTCCTTTTTCTCCACATTTTCACGAACATGTGCTGTCATCTGAGGTATTGATCTTAGCCAATTTGATTGGTGTAAACTACAATCTCAGGGTTGTTTTGATTTGAATTAACCTGAGCACTAAGGACTTTAAACATATCTTTAAGTGTTCCTTAGCCATTTTAGACTCTTCTGTCTTGACATCTCTATTTAGATATATACCCCATGTTTGATTGGTTTATTTCATTTCTTGATTTCTTTATATATTTTGGATATTAGCCCTTTATCAGATGTGAGGTTAGTTAAGATTTTTTTCTCCAGTCTGTAGGTTGATGATTAGTCCCATTGCCTGTATGGTTTGCTTACAGAAGCTTTCCAGTTTCATGAGGTCACATTTATGAATTGATGATCTTAGAGCATGAGCCATGGGAGTAGTTTTTAGAACATTTCCCTCTCTGCGTCAATGAGTTTATCTTCTATTAGATTCAGTGGATCTTATTTTATGTTGATAATCTTGTTCAATTTGAAACTGAGCTTTGTGCAAAGTGATAAGTATGTATTTATTTTTATTTTTCAACATACAGACTGCAAATTAGAACAGCATCATTTATTGAAAATCCTTTCTTTTTTTCATCATATATATATATATATATTTCCAAATATCAAGTGTCCATAAATTTGTGGTTTTCTTTCTGGTTCTTCAGTTCTAATCCACTGATCCATCTGTCAGTCTCTATATCAATAACATGTAGGTTTTTTTTTTAAATCACTACTGCTCTATAGTAGAGTTTGAGGTCCAGGATTGCTCTGAGCCAGGATAGTAGTGGAGTCACAGAGTAGGACCCTGGCAATGGCTTTAAAATCAAAGTGTCTCAGGGCTTTCTAGCTCTCAAATTGTACTGAAATGCTGATGATAACTTCGAAAAAGTACTTGGTCTTTCTGAGGGTAGGCTGGCTTAGGTGATTAACACCTGTAGCCAAACAGAGGAGGATTAAGCAATGCAGCCTTTTTTTCTAGCTCAGCAGGAATTGATGGGCTCTAACTTTGAGCCAACAAGCCAGATGTCACTGGAAGAGAAGGAATTTAGAGAAGTGATTATAGAAGTTATTACTAAGTTATAAAAATATTTTTATGAAAGTTATATAAGGGCAAAAGAAGAAAGATCCTAAGAGCGTAAAGGGAAAAATTCTTATAAGTGGGTAAAAGGAAAAAAAAAAAAGGCTAAGTGGAGAAAGGCAAAAAAAAAAAAAATCTTCTCTCTCGATTTTCCTCGTCTCTTTGTCGTCAGCACTTATACATATTTCAGAATACATGACCACATGTTACAAAGTTCATCAACTGTCTCAGATCAACAGGTTCACTGAAGGTATCAAACCATAACTATGATATTTGTGAAGTTTTGTATAGGTAAACCCAATCAATATTTTATCTTTTACCCTAGAACCTATAATAAATCATTAGTTCACTTATAATGACCTTTGGTTAATTGTTATACAACCTCTTGGAATGTGCTCTGAGTAGGAGAAAGCCGAGTTAATATCTAAGAACAATTAGCCAGTGACACTAGGAAAACTTGCAGTTCTAATTGCAGTTTTGACTCTCAGTAAAGAACCTAATAGCCCTTTTAGTTTGGGGAGAATTTTATTGAGTATTTTTGCATTGATATACATAAGAGAAGTTGGTCTGAAGTTGCCTTAATCTGGAATCAATTCACCAATAAAAACAAATAGACTAACAGACTGGCTATATAAACAATACACAACATTTTGCTTCATAAAAGAAACCCACCTCAGGGACAAAACCAGATACTACCTCAGAGTAAAAGGCTGGAAAATAATTTTCCTAGCAAACGGTCTGAAGAAATAAGCTGGAGTAGCCATTCTAATATAGAATAAAATCAATTTCCAAACTAAAGATATCAAAAAAGACAAGAAGGGACAGTTAATGCTCATGAAATGTAAAATCTTCCAAGATGAACCCTCAATTCTGAATATCTATGCTCCAAATGCAATTGCATCCACATTCTTTAAAGAAACTTTAGTAAAGCTCAAATCACTCATTGCAATGCACACCATAATAGTGGGAGACTTCACAACCCACTCTTATCTATAGAAAGATCCGGGAAATAGAAACTAAACAGAGACACATTGAAGATAACAGAATTTATGAAACAAATGGATTTAATAGATATATACAGAACATTTTACCCTAAAACAAAAGGATATAACTTCTTCTCAGTACCTCATGGTAACTTCTCCACAATAGACCATATAATCAGTCACAAAACAGGACTCAACAAAAATATTGAAAGTATCCCATACACCCTATCACTTCACCATGGAGGAAGGCTGATCTTCAATAACAATATAAATAATAGGAAACCAACATTCATGTGAAAGCTGCATAACACTCTACTCAATGATAACTTGGTCAAGGAAGAAATAAAGAAGAAATTAAACACTTTTTAGAGTTTAATGAAAATGAAGGGAAAATATACCCAAACTTATAAGACACAATGAATTTATTCCCACAAAGAAGACCAACAGTTCTGAGTGCCACCAAAACGAAACCAGAGAGAGCACACACTAAGAGTTTGACAGCACACCTAAAAGCTCTAGAACAAAAGGAGGCAAATTTACAAGGGGTTGTAGAGAGCAGAAAATAATCAAACTCATTGCTGGAATCAACCAAGTGGGCACAAAAAGAACTATTCAAAGTATCAACCAAACCAGGAGCCTGTTCTTTGAAAATAGTATCGAGATAGATACACCCTTAGCAAGAACTAGAGGGCACAGGGATAGTATCCTAATTAACAAAATCATAAATGAAAAGGGAGACATAAGACCAGAACCTGAGGAAATACTAGGCATCATAACATCCTACTACAAAAGGCTATAATAAACAAAACTGGAAAACTTGGACTAAACGGACAATTTTCTAGACAGAAATCAGGTACCAAAGTTCAATCCAGATCAGAATAAAGATCTAAACAGCCCCATATCCCCTAAAGAAATAGAGCAGTCACTAATAGTCTCCTATCCAAATAATGCCCAGGACCACCCACATGGGTTTAGTGCAGAGTTCTATCAGACCTTCAAAAAAGAACTAATTCCAACTGTTCTCAAACTATTTCACAAAACAGGAACAGAACATACTCTATTCAATTCATTCTATAGAAGCCAAAATTTCTCTGATAACTAAACCATATAAAGTCCCAACAAAATAGAGGACTTCAGATCAATTTCCCTTATGAATATTGATGCAAAAATATTCAATAAAGTCCATGCAAACTGAATCTAAGAACATATCACAAAGATCATCAATAATGATCAAGTAGGCTTCATCCCAGTGATGCAGGGATGGTTTAATAAAAGGAAACACATCAACGTAATCCAATATATAAACAAACTCAAAAACAAAAACCGCATGATCATCTCCTTAGATGCTGAGAAATCATTTAACGAAATCCAGCACCCATTCATGATAAATGTCATGGAAAGATCAGGAGTTCAAGGCTCATACTTAAACATAATAAAAGCAGTATATAGCATACCAGTAGTCAACATCAAACTAAATAGAGAGAAACTAAAACCAATCCCACTAAAAAAGGGACTAGACAAGGCTGCCCACTTTCTTCCTATCTATTCAATATAGCACTTGAAACCCTAGCCAGAGCAATTGGACAACAGAAGTAGATCAAGGGAGCACCATGGTCCCTGGCCCGCGGGATTCTGAGGACACCCGCAAAGACCCACAAAGGATCCTCCACGGGATTCTAAGACCTCTGGTGAGCAGAACACAGCGCCTGGTCCAATCCAATTGTGCAGGACCCTAGACTGCACATTATTATTATGCATATCAGATAGGCATGTGTGTGTGTGTGTGTGTGTGTGTGTGTGTGTGTGTGTGTGTCTGTGTGTGTTTGTGTGTGTTTGTATGTGTGTGTGTGTGTGTGTCTGTGTGTGTGTGTGTGTGTGTATGTGTGCATATAAGCGTGCAGGTATATAACACTTGTGACCAGAGGAATGCAATCATGCAGTATCTTTCTTTATGTCTCTCTGCCATTTTCCTATGATGCAGTGTGTTGATTAGAATATATTTTGCCCAGGGGATGTGGCACTATTACAAGGTGTTGGCTTGTTTGAGGAAGTGTATCATTGTGTAGGCTTGCTTTTCTGTAGTGCACATTCTCTGCCCAGTGACGAAAATTGATCCTCTTCCTTGCTAACTGTGGCCACAAGCTTCCTCATTGTTGCCTTCAGACTAAGATATAGACCAATTACTTCCTTCCCCAGCACCTCCTCTTCCTGGATGCTGCCATGCTTCCTACCAAGATAATAATGTATTGACCCTCTGAATCTGTAAGACAACATCAATTAAATTTTCCCTATAAGAGTTTCCTGAGTCATGATGTCTCTTCACATCAATGAAACCCTGTTGAATATAGGCAGTATGTTAGCCTGATATTTAATGCTTACTAGATAATTGCAACCAGAATGCAAGCACAAAGTAAAGATGATGAATGAGTTTCTGTATTTTTTGAACTTCTGAATTTTTTAATGAATTTGGAATTTGGGAAAATTAGAAAGTTTTGGGAAGGAGAAAGAGAGGATGCAAAGACCTTTTGGGCTCCTGCCACTTGCTTTTGCATTCAATATATCTATTTTAAAACAACACCAACAACTAAAACAACCAACGACAAGGCATCCATACAACAGATTCACAGAGAAGACACCAAAGGGCATTACATTCTTGTAAATCATTTTTCAGCTAATGTCTGGTGTATTGAGCCTAAGAATTTTTCTGTCAAACCCTGATGATTAATCACTAGATTGTATCACCTATCACAATGATGAATGACACTGTGGTCAATAGAACAGTAACGTGTATGAATACATTGTTTTTCACACAGTCAGTTTGAATTGTTACTATATATACCAGTTTTTTTTTTTGCATTTTATCTCCATTAGTGTGTTGTTTTCTGCCCTCACTTGGTACATAGAAAACGGAATCTTTTACATTATATTTCATTTAGGGTGCACAATTGAACCTAATTCAGTCCATTTCAAAGTAGAGCTCTCTGTTCTCTTTACAAAATTGAAAGTAAACTGTTTTCAAAAATATTTTGCAGTTGTGTGGCTTAGTTTAATTAAGATTGTGTGGGGGGGAATTTATCCCACAGTCTCAGTTGTCTCAAACTGGGAAAACTGTCTAGAAATGTTGTGGGACTCGAGCCACGGGCTACCTTGCCAGCAGAGTCTTGCCCAACACCCGCAAGGGCCCACACAGGACTCCCCACGGGACCCTAAGACCTCTGGTGAGTGGAACACAGCGCCTGCCCCAATCCAATCGCACGGAACCTGAGACTGCGGTACATAGGGAAGCAGGCTCCCCAGGCCTGATCTGGGGCACAAGTCCCTTCCGCACGACTTGAGACCCGGGCTACCTTGCCAGCAGAGTCTTGCCCAACACCCCCAAGGGCCCACACGGGACTCCCCACGGGATCCTAAGACCTCTAGTGAGTGGAACACAACTTCTGCCAGGAGTCTGGTTCGAACAACAGATATCTGGGTACCTGCCTTGCAAGAAGAGAGCTTGCCTGCAGAGAATACTGTGCCCACTGAAGCTAAGGAGAGTGCTACCCTCCAGGTCTGCTTATAGAGGCTAACACAGTCACCTGAAGAACAAGCTCTTAACAGTGACAACTAAAACAGCTAGCTTCAGAGATTACCAGATGGCGAAAGGCAAACGTAAAAATCCTACTAACAGAAATCAAGACCACTCACCATCATCAGAACGCAGCACTCCCACCCCACCTAGTCCTGGGCACCCCAACACAACCGAAAATCTAGACCCAGATTTAAAAACATTTCTCATGATGATGATAGAGGACATCAAGAAGGACTTTCATAAGTCACTTAAAGAATTACAGGAGAGCACTGCAAAAGAGTTACAGGCCCTTAAAGAAAAGCAGGAAAACACAGCCAAACAGGTAGAAATCATTAAAGAAAAACAGGAAAACACATCCAAACAGGTGATGGAAATGAACAAAACCATACTAGAACTAAACGGGGAAGTAGACACAATAAAGTAATCCCAAAGCGAGGCAACGCTAGAGATAGAAACCCTAGGAAAGAGATCTGGAACCATAGATGCGAGCATCAGCAACAGAATACAAGAAATGGAAGAGAGAATCTCAGGTGCAGAAGATTCCATAGAGAACATCGACACAACAGTCAAAGAAAATACAAAATGCAAAAGGATCCTAACTCAAAACATCCAGGTAATCCAGGACACAATGAGAAGACCAAACCTACGGATAATAGGAATCGATGAGAATGAAGATTTTCAACTTAAAGGGCCAGCTAATATCTTCAACAAAATAATAGAAGAAAACTTCCCAAACATAAAAAAAGAGATGCCCATGATCATACAAGAAGCCTACAGAACTCCAAATAGACTGGACCAGAAAAGAAATTCTTCCCGACACATAATAATCAGAACAACAAATGCAATAAATAAAGAGAGAATATTAAAAGCAGTAAGGGAGAAAGGTCAAGTAACATATAAAGGAAGGCCTATCAGAATTACACCAGACTTTTCACCAGAGACTATGAAAGCCAGAAGAGCCTGGACAGATGTTATACAGACACTAAGAGAACACAAATGCCAGCCCAGGCTACTATACCCGGCCAAACTCTCAATTACCATAGATGGAGAAACCAAAGTATTCCATGACAAAACCAAATTCACACAATATCTTTCCACGAATCCAGCCCTTCAAAGGATAATAACAGAAAAGAAGCAATACAAGGACGGAAATCACGCCCTAGAACAACCAAGAAAGTAATCATTCAACAAACCAAAAAGAAGAAAACCACAAGAACAGAATGCCAACTCTAACAACAAAAATAAAAGGGAGCAACAATTACTTTTCCTTAATATCTCTTAATATCAATGGACTCAATTCCCCAATAAAAAGACATAGACTAACAGACTGGCTACACAAACAGGACCCAACATTCTGCTGCTTACAGGAAACCCATCTCAGGGAAAAAGACAGACACTACCTCAGAGTGAAAGGCTGGAAAACAATTTTCCAAGGAAATGGACTGAAGAAACAAGCTGGAGTAGCCATTTTAATATCGGATAAAATCGACTTCCAACCCAAAGTTATCAAAAAAGACAAGGAGGGACACTTCATACTCATCAAAGATAAAATCCTCCAAGAGGAACTCTCAATTCTGAATATCTATGCACCAAATGCAAGGGCAGCCACATTCATTAGAGACACTTTAGTAAAGCTCAAAGCATACATTGCACCTCACACAATAATAGTGGGAGACTTCAACACACCACTTTCTTCAAAGGACAGATCGTGGAAACAGAAACTAAACAGGGACACAGTGAAACTAACAGAAGTTATGAAACAAATGGACCTGACAGATATCTACAGAACATTTTATCCTAAAACAAAAGGATATACCTTCTTCTCAGCACCTCACGGGACCTTCTCAAAAATTGACCATATAATTGGTCACAAAACAGGCCTTAATAGATACAAAAATATTGAAATTGTCCCATGTATCCTATCAGACCACCATGGCCTAAGACTGATCTTCAATAACAACATAAATAATGGAAAGCCAACATTCACGTGGAAACTGAATAACACTCTTCTCAATGATACCTTGGTCAAGGAAGGAATAAAGAAAGAAATTAAAGACTTTTTAGAGTTTAATGAAAATGAAGCCACAACGTACCCAAACCTATGGGACACAATGAAAGCATTTCTAAGAGGGAAACTCATAGCTCTGAGTGCCTCCAAGAAGAAACGGGAGACAGCACA
This sequence comes from Mus musculus, assembly GCF_000001635.26. Taxonomy (NCBI): domain Eukaryota; kingdom Metazoa; phylum Chordata; class Mammalia; order Rodentia; family Muridae; genus Mus; species Mus musculus. The sequence goes on from NC_000087.7 coordinate 39,328,028, forward strand.
TACTAGCAGCTTGACAACACATCTAAAAGCCCTAGAAAAAAGGAAGCAAATTCACCCAAGAGGAGTAGACGGCAGGAAATAATCAAACTCAGGGGTGAAATCAACCAAGTGGAAACAAGAAGAACTATTCAAAGAATTAACCAAACGAGGAGTTGGTTCTTTGAGAAAATCAACAAGATAGATAAACCCTTAACTAGACTCACTAAAGGGCACAGGGACAAAATCCTAATTAACAACATCAGAAATGAAAAGGGAGACATAACAACAGATCCTGAAGAAATCCAAAACACCATCAGATCCTTCCACAAAAGGCTATACTCAACAAAACTGGAAAACCTGGACGAAATGGACAAATTTCTGGACAGATACCAGGTACCAAAGTTGAATCAGGATCAAGTTGACCATCTAAACAGTCCCATATCACCTAAAGAAATAGAAGCAGTTATTAATAGTCTCCCAACCAAAAAAAGCCCAGGACCAGATGGGTTTAGTGCAGAGTTCTATATGACCTTCAAAGAAGATCTAATTCCAATTCTGCACAAACTATTTCACAAAATAGAAGTAGAAGGTATTCTACCCAACTCATTTTATGAAGCCACTATTACTCTGATACCTAAACCACAGAAAGATCCAACAAAGATAGAGAATTTCAGACCAATTTCTCTTATGAATATCGATGCAAAAATCCTCAATAAAATTCTCGCTAACCGAATCCAAGAACACATTAAAGCAATCATCCATCCTGACCAAGTAGGTTTCATTCCAGGGATGCAGGGATGGTTTAATATACGAAAATCCATCAATGTAATCCATTATATAAACAAACTCAAAGACAAAAACCACATGATCATCTCGTTAGATGCAGAAATAGCATTTGACAAGATCCAACACCCATTCATGATAAAAGTTTTGGAAAGATCAGGAATTCAAGGCCCATACCTAAACATGATAAAAGCAATCTACAGCAAACCAGTAGCCAACATCAAAGTAAATGGAGAGAAGCTGGAAGCAATCCCACTAAAATCAGGGACTAGACAAGGCTGCCCACTTTCTCCCTACCTTTTCAACACAGTACTTGAAGTATTAGCCAGAGCAATTCGATAACAAAAGGAGATCAAGGGGATACAAATTGGAAAAGAGGAAGTCAAAATATCACTTTTTGCAGATGATATGATAGTATATATAAGTGACCCTAAAAATTCTACCAAAGAACTCCTAAACCTGATAAACAGCTTCGGTGAAGTAGCTGGATATAAAATAAACTCAAACAAGTCAATGGCCTTTCTCTATACAAAGAATAAACAGGCTGAGAAAGAAATTAGGGAAACAACACCCTTCTCAATAGTCACAAATAATATAAAATATCTTGGCGTGACTCTAACTAAGAAAGTGAAAGATCTGTATGATAAAAACTTCAAATCTCTGAAGAAAGAAATTAAGGAAGATCTCAGAAGATGGAAAGATCTCCCATGCTCATGGATTGGCAGGATCAACATTGTAAAAATGGCTATCTTGCCAAAAGCAATCTACAGATTCAATGCAATCCCCATCAAAATTCCAACTCAATTCTTCAACGAATTCGAAGGAGCAATTTGCAAATTTGTCTGGAATAACAAAAAACCTAGGATAGCAAAAAGTCTTCTCAAGGATAAAAGAACTTCTGGCAGAATCACCATGCCAGACCTAAAGCTTTACTACAGAGCAATTGTGATAAAAACTGCATGGTACTGGTATAGAGACAGACAAGTAGACCAATGGAATAGAATTGAAGACCCAGAAATGAACCCACACACCTATGGTCACTTGATCTTCGACAAGGGAGCTAAAACCATCCAGTGGAAGAAAGACAGCATTTTCAACAATTGGTGCTGGCACAACTGGTTGTTATCGTGTAGAAGAATGCGAATTGATCCATACTTATCTCCTTGTACTAAGGTCAAATCTAAGTGGATCAAGGAACTTCACATAAAACCAGAGACACTGAAACTTATAGAGGAGAAAGTGGGGAAAAGCCTTGAAGATATGGGCACAGGGGAAAAATTCCTGAACAGAACAGCAATGGCTTGTGCTGTAAGATCGAGAATTGACAAATGGGACCTAATGAAACTCCAAAGTTTCTGCAAGGCAAAAGACACCGTCAATAAGACAAAAAGACCACCAACAGATTGGGAAAGGATCTTTACCTATCCTAAATCAGATAGGGGACTAATATCCAACATATATAAAGAACACAAGAAGGTGGACTTCAGAAAATCAAATAACCCCATTAAAAAATGGGGCTCAGAACTGAACAAAGAATTCTCACCTGAGGAATACCGAATGGCAGAGAAGCACCTGAAAAAATGTTCAACATCCTTAATCATCAGGGAAATGCAAATCAAAACAACCCTGAGATTCCACCTCACACCAGTCAGAATGGCTAAGATGAAAAATTCAGGTGACAGCAGATGCTGGCGTGGATGTGGAGAAAGAGGAACACTCCTCCATTGTTGGTGGGATTGCAGGCTTGTACAACCACTCTGGAAATCAGTCTGGCGGTTCCTCAGAAAACTGGACATAGTACTACCGGAGGATCCAGCAATACCTCTCCTGGGCATATATCCAGAAGATGCCCCAACTGGTAAGAAGGACACATGCTCCACTATGTTCATAGCAGCCTTATTTATAATAGCCAGAAGCTGGAAAGAACCTAGATGCCCCTCAACAGAGGAATGGATACAGAAAATGTGGTACATCTACACAATGGAGTACTACTCAGCTATTAAAAAGAATGAATTTATGAAATTCCTAGCCAAATGGATGGACCTGGAGGGCATCATCCTGAGTGAGGTAACACATTCACAAAGAAACTCACACAATATGTACTCACTGATAAGTGGATAGTAGCCCCAAACCTAGGATACCCAAGATATAAGATATAATTTGCTAAACACATGAAACTCAAGAAGAATGAAGACTGAAGTGTGGACACTATGCCCCTCCTTAGATTTGGGAACAAAACACCCATGGAAGGAGTTACAGAGACAAAGTTTGGAGCTGAGATGAAAGGATGGACCATGTAGAGACTGACATATCCAGGGATCCACCCCATAATCAGCATCCAAACGCTGACACCATTGCATACACTAGCAAGATTTTATTGAAAGGACCCAGATGTAGCTGTCTCTTGTGGGACTATGCCGGGGCCTAGCAAACACAGAAGTGGATGCTCACAGTCAGCTAATGGATGGATCATAGGGCTCCCAATGGAGGAGCTAGAGAAAGTAGCCAAGGAGCTAAAGTGATCTGCAGCCCTATAGGTGGAACAACATTATGAACTAACCAGTACCCCGGAGCTCTTGACTCTAGCTGCATATATATCAAAAGATGGCCTAGTCGGCCATCACTGGTAAGAGAGGCCCATTGGACTAGCAAACTTTTTATACCCCAGTACAGGGGAACACCAGGGCCAAAAAGGGGGAGTGGGTGGGCAGGGGAGTGGGGGTGGGTGGATATGGGGGACTTTTGGTATAGCATTGGAAATGTAAATGAGTTAAATACCTAATAAAAAATGGAAAAAAAAAAAAAGAAATGTTGTGGAACCTTTGTGACTGTGCCCTAGCAGAAGTAGATCTGTGGGGCAAGAAGGAGGGAGCTGGGAGGTTCTGAACTAAATCTTGGATTCTAAATCCAACCAAATGTGAGAAAGGCCCATTCAGGCTCTCAATGCCACAGATGAACTTGTTGTTTCCTCCTATGCTGTCTTTATCATGACAGTCTGTCCCTGGTGAGTGTTTGCCATATACATCTCATCCTGAACATTGATTGTGTCAGGAGTTTTGACAACTTGACTTAAAAATAAGTATTGTAAGTGTACATCTGTCTCTCCACCTCTCCCCCTTCCCCTCCTTCCCTCCCTCCCTCCCTCCCTCCCTCCCTCCCTCCCTCTCTCTCTTGCTCTCTCTCTCTCTCTCTCTCTCTCTCTCTCTCTCTCTCTCTCTCTCTCTCTCTCTCTCTCTCTCTGTGTGTGTGTGGGTGTGTGTGTGGGTGTGTGTAGGTG